>NW_024609846.1:80085477-80285741 GCF_016920785.2 Ixodes scapularis | reverse complement strand
CTGCACGCGCGCGCTCTAGGACTCCCCAAGCCGTGCCGCTGGAAGAAAGAAACACAAACAGCAGCGGCTGCAGCAGTGTGGAGAAGCTCTCTCGCCGAGATGCAACCAGAACCAACAGCAAACCCCGTCGAGAAACTGCTGCGCGAGATCGGCGAACCCTTTTCGTCGCGGTGTTTGCGCTCCGAGGCGTCCATCTTAATTTAGGCGAAGCAGCAACGCGCAAGTGTACGTCTGTGCTCGCGCGTACGTGCCTAGAAGCCTGCGCCGCGCGCTCGAGTGAAGGTAGGTGAGGGAAAGTGTAACACCTGAACTTCGAAAAAGTTGATCAAACAGGCCTATTTGTTTTTAGCTTTTTGTTTAATGGTCTAGAACTTGCGGTGAAGGGTAGAAATCGTCCCGGTTTGGCCATCGTACGCCATTTGTTTCTTCGAAACGCTATGCGGAGTTCGCAAGTTCGTCTGCTTCTTGCACGGAGGCTGCGATGATGTCAGAACGGCGAGCCCTTATTGGCTGATTGAAAAAAAAAAAAAAAATAGTGGGTGAACCTCGAGGCATTTAGCGTTCAGGTCTACCCACAACCAATCAGAGCTCGGCGTCGTTCTGACGTCACCGCAAGTCCTGTACAAGAAGCAGACGACTCGTTCTCCGCACATAGGAACGAATTCGCACGGATGAGAGAAGCGACGAGCGTGAACAGTGCTTCGACATCTGTTGACGGCGGTCTCCTCCTAAGCCGCGGTATAGTACTGCTAACACGTCATACAAAAGGTAATCTGAAGGCAGTCTTTCGGCACTTGTATGGCGGTCCAGGCACATTGGTTGTATAGAAAACTGTCCGTCAGACATGTTCAAAGCATGTATGAAGCAAACATGCTTTTAAGGGGCTTGGGACGTGTTTGCAGAGTGTTCTGGCATTGTGCCTGCAGACCGTGTCTTTTGTACGATGTATGTACGAGAAGTATGTATGAACAGCTGCTGCTGCTGATGGTAAATTCGTGGAATGGCGTCATAGTGCGAGAGCTTGTCTCTATAGCTTACTATTCATGTGTTGAGATCCCTCCGGTGCGCAGGCGACCCTCTTGAATTTGACGGAGATACCAGAGGATAAAAAAATGGAGCCAGAAAAGTAACTTGTGGTAGTTACAAGCTTGTAAACAGTGTACGTAAGTTACCTTTAACAGTTACCGAAAAAAGGTGCCTACACTCTAAAAGAAAAGAAATCTGTTCTTCAAATGTTCTTTAACGCCCGAAGAGCTCGATCAGCAAGTGAAGACCGGTTTTGCCTCAAGCACTGTCGCCCCCTGGCGCACTAGAAAGACAGCTGGGCAATTGGAAACTCTTTTTCGCAAAAGAAAGAAAAAAGGAGCTTAAAAGAACCTTTTATAGGTTTTTCACGATAAACACTTTTAGGGGGTGCTTAATATTAAAAAAAAATAAAAAGAGGAAGTTTTGCGCATTATTCACGCGCTAAGATTTGGTTTTGCCCATTACTCACAACGGTTGGTTGTCGAAGCAAGAAACGATGCTTTCGGCGTTTGAAACGTGCACGTCTTGATAAAATAACTTAAAGCTAATCGTATACCCCGTCACACGGCAATGTTAATTTCATTTCTATCCAATTAGATTATGTGATCGCCCAATTAGCGCGCGCCTTTCCTGCTGTAATGCGGTGCACGCGCGAAGCTTGTAGTCAGAATAGCTGAGCTGATTCGCCTACCACATAATCTCATTCGATGGAAATGACATTATGGTGCCGTATGGCAAGGGTATTGAATGCATCTACATATATCTTAATTCAACACATAAAAAAGGGAAGTTTGTAACGTTCCCCAAAAATGCGCACTTTTTTTTTTTTGTTACGGTTTTTTAGGTGAATACAGGTATAAAAAGGTGTTTAGTTAAAAAGAAGTTCAAAAGGCGTCAGAAGTTCTTCCCACACCTTCATTAGCGTCAAGCGCCCTTCCTACGCGATGCGCAAAGAGTTCGCTGCCGCGAGACCGGCTTCGTACTGACGTCATGTCTGGTTTTGGCTACTGTCTTTCCTGGCTGGTCCGCGGAGCGAGTCGATGCCGTAGCTGGAACGAGGTGGTGTTAACATTGCACATTTTTAACTTGCATTCGAATGTTGATGAGGAGACTGAACTGTAAGGAGCGTTTCGGCCGGCTTGTTTTTCCTCGAAGCACGGTGTTTACCCAACACACAGCGGCCTGTGGACCTATACCTTGCACCATACTCCTCGATCAAACGCGAAGCGTTTGGTTACGTCAGCCGAGCGCTGCTGCGTTAGAAACACAAACAAATAACGCACGTTGTTGCCGTCCAAATGGGTTTAGTACTCAATCTATGCGCTAGGAGCGCGACGGCTGAATCTTACTTCCTGTTTACTCTACTCCTTCCCAAAAGTTGCTTCCTTGCAGTTACTCGTATCTGCGTAGGCGTGTTTACAGCCTTGATTGGGGGTCGATCACCGATGGCGGCGCGCGCGCTGCGCACTTTTGCTCTGCTCCCTCAATTCGAAGTAGCTTCTTTTGTCAGCTCTGTGTCGGTCCGTTCTTCCGGGCTGCCGGCCATGGGATAAGGGTGGCTGGAGGGACGTAGGCCCGACGCCAAGGGGGCTCCCTGGGCACCATCGTGCTTCCCGGTTGACGTTGACATTATTGTGTGCCGGAGGAATGGGCCTAGAATAGCCGCATCTCTCCCCTTTGTACTCTCGCGCTGCCCTCGCCGCTCTGCCCGACCCGTACCTCGGCGGCTGTTGTCTCTGGTGGCAGCCAAGGCGTCGCTGGTTTTTGTTTTGTTTTCTTGGAGGGAGGGCATTTTACGCTCAGCTGTGCAACTATTTGAAGGGTGCACTTGAGAATCGGGTGGGTCGGCTTTTTGGGGTTCCGGTTCCTCTCGGCAGCAGGCCGGACCTGAAGTCCCTGGATACTACTTTTTTACAAGTAACGACAACCAATACGAATGACGAAGCACATTTCACTGGAACAAAATGGCGTCATTCAGCTCAGTCTTGTGCTGTGCACCGCCATTCGCTTCCTAAAGCCTGCACTGTCATGTGGTCGGCACTTCGAACGACGTTGCTACTTCTAGAAAGCTCTTATTTAGGAAGTTTAGCCGGACCAACACTACTTGTACGTCTTTTCATCCTATATTGCCGCGCGCATGATTGAGAAGGAACGTTTCTCCGTACATATAGAAGATTCATGTTTAATCTTCCCCCGAGGGTAAAACGTAAGGAGGCCAGAATGACCTTGCCTATTCAGTATCACCCTATAGCTCACTCTCGAACGTTCTAGGCCGAATATTCGAGATCCCGAGTGCAGTAGATGAGGAGCTGACCACAGAGTTATTATAATGTACGCTAGAGGTCCAACTGTCGCTAGTTTGCTCCGGCTAATTGAAGCAGACAGCAACCAGTCGGAAATTGACATCCGGTAATGCATTTCTATGGGAAAATGCGAGCGCATTTTCTCCCTGCGCTCGATTATAAAAGCAAATATCACAAATAATTTGTACGTACTAAGTAGCTTAAAACATTTTTCAGTCAGTCCGACGAAATAATTAATCAGTTACGGCGTTTTTTTTTTTTTTTTTTCAAATTTGCGGCATGAAAAACGGTGCTAAAACGGTTTCGTACATGTTTATAGGTGCACCGTCGGACACTATTTAGCGCGAACACGACGTCGGCGCTTTCCAACATGGGGGATATACAAGCCAAACGAACAAAGGACACGTGGAAAATTATGAGGAACGGCAAGAACTACGCAGTAACACTGGATAAGCGAGTCCTGGTGCATGTAGACGATCACAATAAAAATAAGTAAGTACAGCTTTATTCTTTCTGCTGATGAATATGTGCGCAGATGCTTGTTCTTTGTCCAAAACACCACCCGTACGCTCGAAATCTTTAAAAATGGGGAAAAGCCAGAAAACAGGTTCCCGATAAAAGCTGCCCGACGTAGGAAATAATAAAAAATACACACCTTTCGTAGCCCACACACTTTATTCTTTATGTTTCGATTTTTTTTAACTGCTTGTAAAGATGCACGATGGAGTCATTTTCATATAGTAGTGACAGGACGGGCATATTAGCAATATATAAGCACCACTGGAATGCTGGCCGAACATTGAACACATTCATTTCTTTCGGTTGCTATTTTGCTTGGAATCGTCGCCCGTTTTTACATTTTACATACCTGCTATGAAACGGGGGTGTGAGCCTGAAATATAGCTAAGTTTAACATCGTTCTCTAGTAAAGAAAAATTATTTCCGTCGGAGAGACAAAATGCACGCGCGTTTCCCCTTAGGAATGCACAGAAGCACCGGAAAAATAAGACTGGTTGCTGTCTGCTTCAATTGTTGTCCCGGAACAAGCATAGACACTAGCACCAGTTGAACCTCTAGCGTATATTATAATAATTATCTATGGAGCTGAGCGTGGCTTTGCCGACTCATCACTCACTATCCCGACGACGACGCACACTTTCGCCAGCTCTCGACTATGCGCTTCAGCCAACTCCGACTTCCGCGACGCTCTGTGTTTGCCTTCAGCTATTCCCTTCGGCTGTTCGTTTATTCTTGGTCCCAAGTTCGCCTCATGAAATGTTTATCTCCGTTCATTATTCGTCGTCTCTTCGCCTTCATTCGTGGCAATGTATGCGAGTCGAAGGCACGAACACATACGACCACGAACACACATTCCAAAAGCGTAGTTCTCTTGACCTTCCCTGCTCGTGATTGATTTACCGATGGTAGAACACGCAGAGAAACGTGACGAACTCCATGACGGCGCGCCATTGATGCTGTTTGATTGGTCGTAGCGGCTTGCAACGTCGGTGCTCTTGGACTTGTTGTGAAACGAAGTGGAGAATAATCGAAGCCTGCGAACGAATTTCTGCGCCTTCACGTAACGCCATACCTCTCGGATAGCGCCGATTCGGCGCTTGAACGCGAGCCCGACGTCGAGCGTTCTTCGACGCATTGATCGGACTCGAGGCTTAGCCGAACACTAACGCGGCATCAATCTAGGTCTGTAATCAATCTCACTTACGTGACGTCAAAATTGTAGTGTACAAACAATAATTATTCCATAAAAAAAGTTAACTTTTTTTACAAAAAAAAAAACAACAACATTACTACAATGTTTTGATGTTGAGGCATGGTTTCTTATGTTGCTCTGGTCACGACTACGATGTCTGGATGCCACGACGCATAAAAGCGCGGCGAGGTTTCTTTCTCGCGAATGAGAGCGGCCACCCGTTGGGCCGATGGATTTCGTCACAACCTCTTGCCGTCAGGTGGTGGATATGGATGGATGGATGATGACCTCGAACACCACCGCTCAAAACTTGGCCAATCCATTCCATTGGCATATTACGAAGACTTAGGCTACTACTTCCATGTCGGTTAGAAAGACGTCAATTATGTTAAAAATTGTTGCATTCTCACCTAAACTGCTCTGTACTTATCTGGGGTACAACAGCGACAAGGAATCTTAACAAGCTACTTGTCCAACAAAAGAAAGCGTTCCGGCGCATAGACAACTTAGACTTTTGCGCTTACACCCGGTCTTTCTTTCTCTAAACACAAAAACCTTACAATTCACTAACGTTATAACATAAAATTAGCCTTACTAATTTACGCAGAGATGAAAGTCGCATAATATATAAAAATATACCCGAACAAAAATATGACGCACGATTTACGTCGTGAGACATACATTAAGGAGAGAATCCGCACCAATTACGGGTAAGAGAAGTTGAGATTTTTTATTTCAGAATTTTTTAACACGTTTTCAGAAGTTGCAGATATTATAAATTGCTGTTCTTCTTTGCAGAGTTGTAAAAAAGAACACACGGGAGTACATTTTAATGCCTGAAGGTTACATATTTAGGTCACTATTCATTCCTCCCAGACTTCCAGTTATTGACATTTTGTATGTCTATTTAAAAGCAAATCATCCCACTTCATGTTACATTTGGGCGAAATTTGACTTTGTGATAACATTTTAAACTTGAGCAAAAAATATCAAGTGTTTTCAGGTGCATGGTGTATATGTATGTAGTACATTTTGACCTATGTATGATTTTAATATCGCTGCTGCGACTGCTGTAACGCTGTTAACGGGACTGGACGTCACGTAGCTTCGGCAACCTTTTGCTCCTTCCTCTCCGACATTTTCTGGATGTCAAAATAAATTGCATTCATTCATTCATGACGGCTGTGCCTTTGGTAACGGGCGGTAGCTTGCGCCACCTAGCCGAAAAAACAACCACAAAAACCTTATTTCCCTTTTCCCCTTTCGAGCCAACGCGTTCCTCTGTGACCAGGTCATAAAGATAATCGGAGTCACCTAACAGCCGCCCTACGTGGGGACATAGTTGAGACTTTGGGCCGTAGCCACGCGGGAGAGAGCCCCAATTTTCCTCTGTCCTGGTGTCTCATACAACATTCTCAATTGCCAGAGGCGTCGGGACGAGTCGGGAGAGGGGGAGGGGAGATTTTCCTGTCTCTCTTTCCTATTATTTACGCGCAATTTTCGAAATGCCAGGGTGGGGAGAGGCGACCCCCCCCCCTCCCCCCCCCCCCCCCCCCTTTTCTTGTTTCGACGCTACTGACAGTTGCGAACGCTTATTCAGCTATACGTCGTATCACTTTAAAGCGCGAAACACATGTACGACGAAACCTTCCGATCCGACGTGCGGACTGCCGGAATGACCTTGGGGGGAGGGGGTTTTCGTAGCATCGGAGAGCGTTGAAAACCCTCGCCTCCGACCGTCGTATTGCGCGGTCGGACGTCGGATCGGACCGTTTCGTCGTACATGTGTTTCGCGCTTAACTGCGCGTTTCCGCTTTCCGGAGGCACGGGCGGATTCGCGCAAGCGGAAATAGAGTTTTGGAGCCGGGTGGCGCAGTCGATTCATCGCTGGCGGAAAATCGGGATCAGTCCGAGACCCATATCCCCGAGTTTCCGCCAGCGACGAGTCGATTGCGCCACCCGGCTCCAAAATCGACTTTCCGCCTCCACCGATCCGCCCGCGAATCCGCATGTGGGAACGCGAATTAAGTTCAGACGCTTCCAGCGCTGCGAGTTGATGGGACCAACCAGACAGCGTCAAAAGAGCACCATCTTGGCGTTCGTCGCGTTTGTGTACGTTTTCTGTCATCGCTGAACCCATCAGAAACAGAAAAGGCCCAGTGAAGCGCGCTTTTGACGCTTCTTCATTCATTCCTTTAGCTCGTACTACTGCCTTTGGACTTGGGCTGAAGCGATGTATAGGAATCGAAGTTCAGCGCGTATATATCTGCTGTCTTATGGGCGTATCGCTTTTGCTTTTTTTCTTTTCTCGCGAGGAGGACGCTTGCGCTTTTCGCGAAATGTCGTGTTTTGACGCATAGAAAGTAATTTATTAGATGGTAAATCTATTTTTCGGTTCGCTCTTGCGGCGGATGGTGCATAAGAAAGAAAGCGACGCAACCTCGGGTTTCGGACGCGGGTATTCGTTCATCTCCTACACTCATTCATCACTGCCCGCCATGTCTTTTTTTTTTCTTTTTTTCTTTCTTTCTTTTTGTTTAGTCGAGGTACTGCGCGAAAAAAAGTAATATCAGGAGAAAGGAAGACTCAAGAAGTTTTATGAAAGAAGAACCGGATGCAAACATTTCTCGTTTTTCGTCGCAACTTTTCTCATTCAAACATCGTGCGGCGCTTTCCGCACTGAATATGTATCTTCACTTTATCTCTGTCTTGTTTCCTCTCTCTCGCTGCCTCTTTTCTATTCACCGCTTTAGCTTTAGGTTCCCTCATTCATATTACACACTCGCACTCGCTCTCTCACTTTCTGTCTTTCTCTTTCGCAGACACACACGCACACACACAGACACGCACACGCACCGACACACAATGCACACAGGCAGATACATACACACATGCTCACTCGGCAAACACGCACGGCACAGTCACAGACACAGAAACGCAAAACAACACAGACGCACGTACACATTTTCGCAATATATACTGTAAAAAGTATGTGCGTCTGTGCGTGTCTGTGTCGTGTGCGTTTTTGTGCGCCTGTGTCTGTGACTGTGTTGCGTATATCTCTGCCGTATGTGTGTGTCTGTCTGTGTGCGTGGCGAATGTTTGTATATCGGTGCGTATGTGTCGTGCGTCATGTGTGTGTGTGTGTGTCGTGCGCAAATGAGTAGTATAAACTCCTTTGCGCTTTGTGCACAACAAGCAGAGAGCCGGACCGTGTTTACTGCATGTCGTCCGGAGTAGAAAAACCGACGCGTAAGCTTCGCTTTTTAGTTTCCGTTTATTCTCATTTCATTTGTACAGGTTTAATGACTCTCTCGTTTCTACTTTTTTATCTGCCCATAACACCCATTTCGCGCTCCTCAATTTTAAGACGTCTTTGAACTCGGATGCACGCTGTCTTCTGTAATACTATCGTATACCGCCTCTAAACAAACTTAGAACAGTTAATAAAACAAAAATCTGCGAGAAAAATCGCGAGCAAGCGCATTATATCGAACAGTAATCCTGATGATGCCCAGGGGTGCGAGAGTATTCACTGCCTTCCTTTGTATTTTTTTTTCTTTCTTTTTTTGTGAGTTTTAAGGCTGTCTTTTCTTTTTATTTTATTAAAGTGTGAAATGCCTTTTGACGGAACGACACCAATCGCCAAATTTTATCCGTTCATCCGTCCATCGATCCATCTGTGCATATCCCTCTGAATTTAGCGGGAAAATCGACGTCGCGTGACCTTTCGACCTATTCAATTTACCCGCTTAATACGACGGAAAAATTGATATCACTTGAACTGACGACACGGTACCTCTACACCGATTCTAGTTTTTCGTGTGGAAAAATTTATATCGCGTAACCTGACATCCCTTGACCTCTCGTCACCGATTTCGTTTCCCGATAATTGACGTTTCCTCGCTAAGTTTGGCGGCGAAATTCATGAAACAGACTATGTCGTTTCTCTCCGAAACGACACTTTAATTTCTCTAAAGATAAAGTTTGGTTTTCTCAAGTGGCGGCCACGGAGTCCGGTGCCCCACTTTGGGCTCCCAATCTGAAAGAAACAGGTAGAAGGGGGCGAGCTACGCTTCGAAGATTCTCGATGATTTTGGTTGGGCTCGGTGTCGAGCAAGGACGATGAAACTAATAAGCGGGCTTCAGCCGACGAATCGATGGTATCCGAGCTTATACGCCCAGCGCCGACACGCAACTCGGGTTCAATCCACAAGCCACAGCTGCGGATGGCATGAATCTTGATGCCGGCGTCAAAACGCTCCCGTACTTGGCTAATAGCCTAGCAACGTTCCGTATTCGATCGGCACGAAGCACGTCAACCAGCCGTCCATAGGTGATTGGAAAACAATTAGCCCAGTTAACCGCAATACAGTGATGGCACAAGCGAGCTAGTCTAATGGCGAATTCAGTTGGTCATTTCCCCGGCAAAATATTCTGCCATATCTTCGGCAAAGGTGTTCGCGTGGTTAAAGGCTGGCGGGTACAAGCTGTTCGTGTGGCGCTTTTTAGGCGCAAACCGGCAATTTGCCGGCACATGTGTTGCCCGAGCTCCAAGAGTTCGGGCAGTTTGACTGCCAGACTGTATCCGGTATCGTCACATCGGAATAGGGGAAGGGAACAAAACGAAACAATTCTCGCCGAAAGCGGCAAATAGCGGGTTCTGGTTCGAGTCGCAAACGAAAACACCGTAACGAAGCCATCGAGAAAGACACTCTTTTGGGTTCCGAGACAATATAGCAACAACAAAGAAGATAAAGATAACTATCAAAGAAAGCCAACATTTTCGGAAGAATTTGTCCAGCCTGCTCAAGATCGGTTTGTTCCGGGACACGGGCTGCATCATATGTTTTTACACGTTATTACACCTCTTTAGACGTTATTACAGCGCTGTCATACAATAGGAAAAAGAATAATGTATTGATAGTGATGCAGCTCGACACTTGAACACGCATTCCAATTTCAAGGGGGCGGGTGCAATGAGAAGACTGAGGATTCCAAAAGAAGGTGATAACAGTAAAGCAGAATAAAAAAGGTGACGCTGGCAGGCCTCCTTGGGATCCATGAAAAATGGCAACAGCTCCTGGGAAATCAAAACAAAATTTATTCAAATTCGACGCGTGTGCGGGCAGCACCACACCGATCTATTCAGCTGCCCTTTCATTAACTTGAGAATTTAGTATCTCGTAAGCTTGTAAGCTATTCAGAACTGTGGTGTTGTTAATATTTAAAAAAAAAAATATTGTGAAGCCGCTTGTGTTTACACGGAGTCGGATTTTATCTTGTTGACGCATACAGCGTGCTAGTTGTACCATAGATTAATCGATGAAGAAGTTAACAAAGCTCACGCGCGACGCAGGCAAATAAAGACGGCAGTTGCCGCCGCTTTGTGTCCGGGTGGAGAGGGGCACGTGGTTCGCCGCTGGAGCGTCTTTGGTCGCCGATGCAACCGGCAAGGGCTCGCCGGCGATTGACCGCCTGAATTCGCGATTAGATTACCATTTTCTTAAGTGCAGAAATAAAAAAAGCTGAAGTAGGATAAGCATGAAAAAACTAAAAGAATACGATGTCTTTGAGAAAGTACTTTCTTGACGTCTTTTTTCCCGTTCCTTCCTCTTGGGAGTTTCAGTCTATTCACACAGCTTCGGGAGTCTTATGAAAATTGCTCTTTTTTGTTTGACGCACATAATATAGTTTTTCATTGGTTGTTGTACGTGCTTATGGACAATTTCCTTGGCGGATTTGGAGCGGTTTAGGAGTGCTTCTTTTGTTGGTGTCTTCTTGCGCGTGCAAGCCCGCTCGCATTTACCGCACTAAAGACGCGAGCATAAGGCACTTTTGCATTGCTCTAGAAATACCGAAAAAATTTCCCACTAGTAAATCTAGAACTAGTGAAGGTTTAACGATCAGTGCTTTCAATTTTTGTTTCTTGGTGAAATCCGCTCGCAGACTCTGAGCGCTCCAAAAGCGCTCCTTTTGGAGCGAGGGCATCTTCCGCAGGCAGATCCGGCTCAAGTTGGTCATCTTCCGCTAGCAGATTTGTGGCAGCGCAAGCTTCGCCCGCGCTTCCGACCGCGCCGCAACCGCTGTTGCGTCTGTGTTTCGTCCCTTATTTTTTATTTTTTTCCGCGTTTATTCGTTGTGGATAGTTAACTCCGTCAACTTCCGGAGATCTCCCCGAAAGTCGACAGCATCTCGTCACTGCGCATGCGCGTCAAGGGCCGAGCATGCCCGGACTGGTCCGGTCGGTCGGTTGTTTACGCTGGTGGTGACGGGGGGTGAGTGGCGCGTGCCTTGGGCCCCGTATACGCTGTGACCTCGCACGGTTCAGGGGGTGCAGAGGCGGGTCTGGAGCGTGGCAAATCGTAAGCGCTCACATCTGCGATCCCGAGTCCAAGAACGAAAAAGAGCACGACAGAAAACCCGAAGAAGGAAGCGGCCGCAAGGTTAGGCGTGTTCATTTTGCCGCAACCGATTGCTTACCTTCGTACACTGCATGCCGCCGGTGTCTTCTTGCGCAATAACGCGAGAACAGACAAGCCTCTGTGTGTTTATAAAGGCCTGTTTACACATGCAGCGGAGCGCTACAAGCATAGAGCTGACCTCGCGCTAAGCACGTGCCGACGGGAGCGTTCACCAGCTTTGTATCGCACCGTCAAAACTGTTCCTCATGGCAGACGATAAATAGCTTACGGCACGTGAGCAGCGCTACATCAGCGCTTCGCTACATGTGAGAACCGGCCTTTATAGGGTAACTCCGGCCAAAACTCAAAATGAATTAAATTACTGGTATCGCTTTAGTGACACAAAATACGACCCCAGCCAAAATATTACGCCCGTGGGACGCCGCATTCTCAACTAATGCCGATAATAAAAATGCGACCCGCCGCGAGCCGCTGCTCCTTAGCGGGCGGGCAGCGGGTTGCCGATCGCTCAAGCAACATTGGACCGTGACGTCATAGTCGTTCTCTTTTTTTTTTTTTTTTTCTCCGTTCCGGACGGGCGCGCGCTTCTTTGTGCCGCTACCACCGCTACTTCGGCTTGTGATTACGTTGCTTTTATCTGTAGCCCGTGTAGCTTCGGTATAGCCTTTTGTTTATTTGCTTGTGAGGACTCCAAGACTCGTTTTAGCGAGCAACTCGGTGCGCCCAAGACTGCACAGCTCTTCCTCGAAAGATGCCGAGTACAATTTGTAGCGCTGTGGGCTGCTCAAACAACCCGCCGCGCAACCCGGAGGTGCTTTTTCACAAGTTTCCAACGGATCGGAAATTGGAGAAGCTGTGGGTGAACGCCGTTCGACGAGTGGACTTTGGAAAGCCTTGGACACCGACCCCCAGATCGAAGCTCTGCTCCGATCATTTTTCGCCGGAGAGTTACGAACGAAACCTACGGGTGTTGGTTGCTGGTGGCTTATAATGAAAAGGAAAACAGAATGTTCTGCTTTCTGCCACTGCTTGTTTACCACGCTATCTCGTGAGTAATACAAAGGTCCGTAACGACTACTAGCGAACAGCCGGCGCGGGAAGCTTATGCGGTATAAACATTCGCCTCCCAATCGTTCGAACCCGTTACGCAGCAGTATTAATTAACACTGGGCTTGTGGATACCACAAAGGACTTTCAAAAAATCACGAAAGTTCGGATTTGTAAGTTACAACTCTAATTTACCCGAGTTCGGCTGGAGGTAAATATAATATTTAAAAATGCAAAAAAAAAAAAAAAACACTTGCCTTAGTCAAAAAGTTACGAAGGAAATCTTTTAAGATCCTATGTATTCCAATAAAAAAAATGGTTATTGGGGGGGGGGGGGGGGGATTTGGAAGGGAAAGAAAGTGTTCTCACCTTGCTAACGTTCTCTGTTTTCCTCTCTCACCCACAAAAACTTTCGCTAGCTTTGAGAAGGAAATGACGGCATAAAGAACTTCCTTTTCTTTCTTTTCTTTTTTTATTGCGGCAAGTTATTTTATTTTTAGAAATTAGATTCACTACCTAGCAGTGGCGTCACGACGGTCAGCGGCACCCGGGGCGGTAGCCCGCCGCGACATCCCCCCCCCCCCTTCCCTTGTGACGCCACTGCTACCTAGACGAGATTACGTGGTAAATCAGTGTAATAGCTTAAAAATTCGGCTTTTACGCGCCTGAGGAAAAAAGAACGAAAAAACAGACGTCTACAGCTTAGCACACGTCTGTTCAAGTGTCACGGCCCGCGCCGGAGAGCGTCAAAGCTTTGTGTCTGGGACTGACCCGCAGCGCGAAAGCAAGAGGGCTCCCAGTAGTGTACGTCACTGGCAGCGCGGCGTAGATCAACGCCGCTCCTTCCACGGACTCCCGATGACAATTTAGGCCTAGCGACGAATACGTGAGACCGCACGCACGCCGACAGCTGCCGAGTACGCACCGAACGAGTTCACTCGTTTTCCAGTCGCTAGCTTTTGGGTATACAAGCGACGAGTACGGCACGGCATAGCGCACGCACGGCGGCAGCCGCCGAGCACGGCACCGAACGAGTTGACGGGTGTTCCAGTCGCTAGCTTTTGGATATACTCACTAACTCTTGCTACATGTGCTGGATAACTACCACGTATGCAGAATTAAAACAAAATCAGCTTACCTTCTATTTTTAGACCGCTAGCGCAACAGAGGTAGCCGTAGGTGTCGCTTGGCCTGCGTGCTCGTTGAACGAGAACGACCATGACGTCACGTCCACATAGCGGTTGATTTCCAATGTTGCCGGAACCTCGAGCGGCTAGTTTCGGTTTTGTCGGCCGCGCCCCAAACACAACTTTGAGACGTCGATATCTTTAAAACTACGCACAATAACGAGAAAAAAATTACACCTTTCAATTCAGGGACGCTGACTGCACTAAAAACAGTCATAATCCCAAAATCGAAAGTATGGACCGGAGTTCTGAGCTCCGCCGCTGGCAGTCACTGCGTGCCCGCACCGTTCCGGGGTGGCGAACGCAGGTCTATTCCTCTCTGTTTGTGACTCCGTGGTTCGGCGCTCGACCTGTGTCGGGTATTTCTTCTGGTGGTGGACAGCAAGCAGCAGCAATATCGATTGATCGTCGGAAATTTTATTCAACTCGTCGAGTTTGAGCCCAGGCAAGTTCAATCAGCGGCCATTTTGAACGACAGGTCGTCGCCGGCAAGTCGCTCTAAAATGAGACTTTCATCTTCCGTTGGTCGATTTGGAGCGGATTTCGGAAACCGATCCAGATCTATCAATCGAATTCACAATTCGCCTACTGCGGCTTTTCTTTCTCATCTTTTGAGATGATTTAACTTTTTCCACATTGTTTTGTATTGAATCGCTTACTCATCTTTACGCAACATAACAACGGAGTTACAACGTAACCTTAAACATTTCTTTAAATTGGTATTTCCATTTTAATTTAGGTCATATTATACTAACACCTATTTGTGCGCTAATAAAACGAGAATTTTGCTTTGACCTTGAAATAAAAAAAGCAGAAACAAAGCTTCTGCCCCCTTGGCGTTGCTAGTTAATATACTTACTCGTGAAATTCTGAATCAGTTCGTGGCCTTTTTTTTTTTAGCCTTCGTGGTTTTTGTGCGCGTGTTTATTGCATACAGTAAACTTGAGGAAGAAAACGAGAAAAGGACGGACAAACACAAACTTTGGAAGTTTGTGTTTGTCCGTCCTTTTCTCGTTTTCTTCCTCAAGTTTACTATCCATACCAACCCGCTCGTTCTGTCCCTTTATTGCATACACAATTAACAAATAAATAACAAAATAAAAATAGAGAGAGGGAGAGAGAAAAAAGGTGAGGCGGAGAAGGTCCGCCTCACTGATTACAGCCATAATCAGTAAGAACTGTGATCATGCTGACCAAAATATATTAGGCATTCGTTTCCTCGTCCGATTTACTCGGAGCACAGGTACCCACTCACGGGGTTCTGGTGGGAAAGGTGCCCCTATTATAAGCAATTGCGAATACAATGTGCGACACATTAGAAAGATGGACACTGCATGTGCTCACGTATATAGTGTCCAATTTAAATGGTTAAAGCCGTTACTCGAACTTTGTGTTCCCACTATCCGTGTCGCCTACTGGCACTGAATGGATGAGAACGGCAAAAGATGCGCCCTGCCGTTCTAATCCTGTCGGTGGGTAGTATATACGCAACTTCTTCCGCGTTAGCAACCCTCGCGGCCGTTTATCGTGGACAGCCGGCCTGGGGCGTTCGTCCGTGTTTAGACCGTGCCACCCGCTTCGAAAAAAAAGTTAAAATGAAGCGGTCAGGTCAGGGAAGACGGTACGTAGTTCCTTGAAAGGTGCCCTATGGGTATCCGCATGATCTATGTTTATAAATGGTCACACGGCTCGGGGACATTGGCGAGGCAAGTTATCGACTGCCGAGGGCGGCAATAACCTTGACGGTGCAAAATTTGTTTTGGCGGAAACTCGCTGTCGGCACGGAATTCAGCGCCAACGCACACGAGCAGACTGGCGGTCAGTGAGCACCCATTATTCCTCGCTGAGCCCCGACTGTCTTGTCTGTACATATAGAGCTACTGCGGGAAAGCCGCCTTTCCGGCCTTTCACAGCTTCATATTTTGGCTGCCCGGGGGGGGGGGGGGGGGTTGGGTTGTCAACTTTCGGTGCAGTCGCGAACAAATGGCCGTACTTCCCGTGACAGCTCCGCGCTTTCTCCGACCACTGAAGTCATGGCTTCGCGTTTAACCACCCGTCGCTCAATCGTTCATATCTTCGTAGCCGCATAAAAATGTACAACATCCTGACGGCAAAAAAATAAACAAACAAACAAACAAAGGCAAGCCATTGAGAGAGGACCGTCGCGTGCGCTCGTCCCACGTGCTCTTGTTGATCCTGATCGGCACTTTTGCGAGAGAAGGGAACGCTCGCTCTCATACCTATTCCGTCACTCGCTTTACAAAAACTGGAGCATAAAAAAATGATAAAAACACTTTCCAAAGCCGCGCGCTCGTACCCGTTCTCTGTCAGAACTGCAACAATTGTACAGACATGTTTACAAAATGCCCCCCCCCCCCCCCCCCCGGATAAAATAAAATAATAATATTTCTTTGTTATTATTGCAAAACTAAAATACGCAACGCGAGCGCTCGGTTTCCTCCCATATGTAGCGCTAGCTATCCGGACCAGACGCCAAAGTTTTTGAACTAGCCGTCCTCTTCTTCAAAAGTTGTAGATAGACAACTTTCGGAATTTTTCGATGGAAACATGGCGGCCGAGAAAGCCCACGAATGCGTGCAGATGGATGACGTCAAATGCCAGGAACGTGCCTCCGTTTTCCATCGCAACTTTCAGAAAATCATTTCCAACTCTCGAATAAGATAACCCTTAGTTCAGAAACTTCGCCATATGGTCTTGACAGCTATATCGTTATGTTTGGGCAGAGACCGAGCCTTCGGCTATGCGTAGTTTAGTTTTGCGGTTAATAAAAACTGTATTTTTCTTTTGGAACGCGCAGTATCTAGATCGACGATGGGTGGATGCGTGGATAAGTTAATTAATAATTAAGTGGTGTATTAAAATATGTTTAGCTAATTAATGAATGAACGAGTGAACAGGTGAACGAATGAATGAATAAATCAATTAATTCATTAATTAATATTGCTGAACCTAGATTAATAGCACGGGTGCTTGCGCCACTCACAGCGTTTTAAATTTCAGTTGGTTCAACTCAATTTTGAAGAAAAGAATGCCAAGAATGTCTCATTTTTGGCACCCTTTTCATTAAAAAAATTTAATTTAAACAAATTACCACGGGCCTTTCAGGCCCTTGACCACTTGACATTTTTTTCCCCTTTTAGAAGTCAGGACGACATTGCAAGCGCGCAGACGAGACAGAAGGTTATAGCGCTCGTAAACATTATCGATACAACCTGTTATGACAGGGGCTTTTCTAGAGCGATGACCGAAAGGGCAAGTTCCAGTGGACATTGAGGCGTCGGCTATCGATTGTACAAAGTGCAGCTCGGGACCACGTTGTTATGTCGCAGCCTATAACTCCTCGCAGACTAGACATCTAAGCAACAAACGTTACTTTTTTAAATACTTTCTTAGAACCTGCGTTTTATGTGCGAGATCGCAGCAAATAAAATTGCGCGGGTGGCTTTATATATCCTGTTGCGCAAAACGTAATTTTCGATTCTTAAAATAAAACAAAAAACTTATACACATTTTTTTAATTTTTTTTTAATTTACGTAGTTTGTGCTTGGATGCCCACACTCCTTACACCTCTCCACCCCATTTTCCCAGGCAGAGTAGCCAACCGAGGCTGGCCGCCCTGGATAACCTGTCTCTTTTCTCCCCCTGCTCTGTTCGCCCTGCAGGATACAGGGATCTCGCGCTCGATCCCCGCTCCTGCCCGTCTTGATCTCATGATGGCGAATTCGCGTGGTTCTTTCTGCGCGCTCTCGAGCGCTCTTTCCAGAGCGCGCGAGATCGGGTGGTTGAAAGAGAGTGCTGCGGCCTGATCGGGTGGTTCATTCCGAGGACGCCTCTCCCTCTCAGAGCGCTCTTTGGCACTCCGTGTGTAGCCGTCGGAGTGCGGAGTGGCGCAGGCGTCACGTGGTACTTGGACGGGGATCACGTGGTTTTGTTGACGATGGCCGGCAGCAGTGTTGCCAACCGTAGGGTAATTACCCTACTTGTAGGGTATTTTAGGGATTTTGGTATGTTGTAGGGCTGTAGGGCCGTCAGGCCATTTTCCCACCAAAAGTAGGGTATTTTCAGACGTTGCTTCTTCAACGGCAAACATTACAAAAAAAAAAAAGCTGCCGCGCAAGCTTTGCATAGCTTTACAACCCGTGTGCTGCCACACCACAACATCGTGCAAAACGAAAGAATCCAAGTTGCGAGACGTGCTAACTGAGAGCACCACACCAAGTTGGAGTATGTAGGCTCCCTAAGTTGGAAAGTATTGGAAAGCTGAAGCAAGTGGAAGAGGTGGGAGGAGGTGGAGTTGCTCTTGGGAAGTTTGGAGCCAGAAGAGGTGTCTTCCCAGTATAAATAAAGTTGTGTCCTCCTCCTCCTCTCAGTGGAAATGATCCCGCCAATTTTTTTCTGATGACTGGTCCATGCGGCGGTCCTTGTTACACCTGCGAAACACCTGGCACCACGGGCGGAACCATACCGATCCCACCAGGAAAACGTCATTCGATCAAGTGAGTGCATCCCGGGGACTGGAGGCGTTCACTTGAGCGAACGACGTTTTAGCGAACGAAGCCGAAACCATTACGCGTCATCGAATGAGACTTGGCGAATACGTAGGAGCCGCCGGCTTCCTATCCTCCCCTGGTGTAATAGCCTATAGTTGATCGCAATAGTACCTTAGTTTGACGATTCCCTAGGCGGTACACCCAAAGAAGCTAATATACCGTTCGGATTAGCTTCCTTTTGTAATGAGCCGCCTTGTCTGACGCCGCGAGTGCTGGTTCCGCGTAGCCCAGTTTTTAATTGCACGACAAATCGACTAAACATGTTGGTTGGGATGTCTGTGCGCTCGGTACATCACTGTTGTGCTGATGCTACACAGCACGCATGCAAGCATGGTGTTCCAGAATAACGCAGGCATGCGCGTGCATGCGTGCCCTGTCGCTTTGTACTGTATTAATATTACCCTGTATCATCATAATCCATGCAATAGTATTATTTGAACAAAGATTTGCCTCGTAGGGTAAAATGTAGGGTAACAAGAAACATTCGTAGGGTAATGTAGGGTTTTCTGGACGCTGCCGTGGGGTATTTTCGAAAAATAGGTTGGCAACACTGGCCGGCAGTGGTCTGTGGTTCGGTGGTGGTGTGCGGGGTACGGCATGACGGCGGTTGATTTGTGGTTCTACGAAGTGCTTGTGAATTCGACGGTGCGAGGATTACGACGGACGGGACGACATTCCTTTTTCGACCGTAACAGAAAAAGTTTACGTGTGAAGTATTCCCAGTGCTTTCACGAGATCGTTCATCTCACGGCGGTGAATCCGCTAAGCCTAACCGACGAAGAAACAGCTCGCAGGGCTCGCCACTGTTTTACCGGGTTTTGTGGTCGCTTCAAGACATTTTCAGGTTTGGTAAAAGTGCGTTCAAAGGTTTGTGTTCTAAAATAAAGGGAGAGCCGAATATAATGCACTGTGATTTTGGCCACATGGCGATACTTGCACGATATTTCGCCGTGACAAAAATGCGGTTTATTAACCATTTTATATTTGCCTGTTCTGTCGCACGCATGACCGCTATCGCTGCGCGTTCACGGACGAAACCCCGATGAGTTGACAACTCTTTCCAAGCGTTGGCTTTCGTTCCGTTCTGCGAAAATCAATTCGCATGCTGCCGTTTTCTTTTTTTTTTTTTTTTACATGTTGATGCGTAAATTAATTTACGTCCCAACACTTATTTCATCACGTTGCGAGTGTAAAATTTGCTCAGTCGTCCACCGTACGCTGTAAGATCGTGTTGTTTTTAACGCATTACCAATGTCAAGAAATATGAATTCCGTGACTGGTCTGAGAATCTCGGAGCGCTCTGAAGCCAGCAGTTGTGATCGGCTGAAAAGGATCCCGAGTAGCTCTGGCGGAGAGGAGGGGGCGCTCTGCTGAATCGAGGTCAGAGGAGAGAGGCGACCACGCGAATTCGCCATAATGAGCATCGTACCGGCGTGCGGTCGAGTATCGCTATACTGCGAGGTGCACGTTAAAGACCTCTGAATAGCGGATGTACTGCATTGACAAAAGTTCTCACCTACAGCGAAGGCATGTGCCAGACGCCCAGTGAAGCTGATTCATTGCATCCCACTTTTATTTTATTTTCATGCCTATTCAAACAAACCCGAGAGATGTAGTCGCTGTATTGTGTGTTCGTTTAGACAACGGAAGGTTAGTAGCCCGAACAATCGTCTTGTTTCCCCGCTCTAGGTGAGACATTTAGCCAGTGCACTAAGACGCTAGCCAGGAAGCTTTGACGTCCATTATACAGTAGTGATGCACGTCTGCATGTCAACAGAGCGATGGCAGCGCCGAAGCCTCCTCTCGAGGCTTGGCTGCTCCAGCCGTAACGGCCGCCGACATCTTTCCGCTCTTTTTGACCGCCTCCTCTCTCAATACCTGTCCACCCGGATCACGTGGGCACCCCCAGGCTTGAGAAAGCCGGGGAACGTGAACAAAAGCAGCAACCGCGATGCAATGCACCAACGCCTACGTAAACAAAAAGCACACGACACGAATGTATTCGCGACTCCAGCGACCTATAGACCTTTCCAAAAAGAGCGCTCTGGCCGCCGCCATTTTGCGAATCGAGCGACCCCTATCAGCCAGAAATTTCTGGCACCCGCCTGAGCTGTGGAAACCCGGTCAGCGTGACTCCCCACCTGCATTTTGCATTCGGAGTTCGCCGGCTTTTCTTGGAAGTTTTTACTTTATTCACCTGTTTAGGATGCTGACCCTTTGTATCTTATCTTCCACTGTGAGAACAAGAGAATACCAGGGCTCGTAGCCCGCTCGGCCTTCGCAGGAAACGAACGAAGAGAGCGAACGTCAAGCAGCCCGCGACGCAGGCAGATCGACGTTCCTGGAGGATTATTTCCGTCGAGATAATCTCCAAAAAGCCTTCCAGGCTGTGTTCCGGGTCTTCGCAAAAACTAGCTGATAGGGTCGGGTCCGGGGTGTGGCGACATATAAAGCACGTTCGTTCATTTGCTGTGAAGCTGTGCAAAAAAGGAGCTCTCTTCTACATGTTCCCCAAAACACGCCGGATTCCGTCCGATCGTCGTGAAGTGACTATCGTCGACACTGTATATTGGACATGCTGTGTTATTTGAGACCTTTCTCAAATCCTGTTCGGATAACGCGGCACCGAGGGGTACGTACAATATATTTTTTGTTCGATTGATGAGACTCATTGAATTTTATGTTGTGGGCGGGGAATATCCATGCAGTACGGATATCCTGTGTGGTCAAATATTTTAACCTTTATAGATTGACACGGCTGAGTTTACGGTGCCGTAAAACAATGAACATAAAATGAAACAAACATTCCAGTTGCATTTGTTCTGTCGCGCACGGACTCACCAAACAGCTTTCATTTCTTTGTTTTTGTTCCCAAAAATAGAGCACTGCTTTCTTAAAGATCTCTATAAATTATGCTCGCTACAGAACACAAGATAAAAAAGAAAACGCGGCAATTCAGCCGCCACCAGCGTCCGGAATTGCGCCAACGCAGGCTGCCACAGCCCACTGACGAGAAACTCCACAGCTCAGCGCAGTCGGGCAACACTGACGTACACTCTCAAAACCAGGGACACGCGCTGTAAATCGCTTCGTTCGAGAGTGCCGCTGGAAAGGTCTATAGACCTTTTCTGCAAGTGCGCCGCCATCTTGAATTGACGTCACTTCCAGTATGGGCGAAAACACTGTTTTGCCTTTGCCACGCCAATAGAAAGCATTTAGGATATAAGCGTGACCGTCACACCTTCTCGTTTTGCCTCCCCTTCATTTTTTTACGATTTGCAGGTTGAAACGTTGGATTATTGTTTCGTCGCCCATACCGGATACGCCTATTAGGTGGCTGGAGACGAGAGTACACAGAAAAGGTCTATAGGGGGCGCCACCACCAAACAAACATGGCGGCTGAGTCCAGGTCGCGTCCGTCGCGTCGGCTCGGCCGGGCCGCCTAAATGGGTGGCGCATTCAATTTAACAATTATTCTTTTGTTGAATGCCCAATTTTATGGGTATTTGAACTGAGACAGTTAAGTTTAGCCGGTGCGCATAAACTTGCCGAGCATAGTTTTGTTTTGCCGGTGTTTTTTGTTCCTTTCATGTCAAACTTTCGCTGCGGAGACTTCGATCAAAACCGAAACTATGGGCTCCGGAGAAACGGTAATAGACTCTAATTAGTTTTGATCATCTAAGGAAAGCGGCGAGGGCTACAAAATGGTTCCACCAAGAGTAATGTTTAGCTAACTCGCATGCCTCGATCATGCGACTTACCTGGCCGCGAAATCAAGCTTTTGTGCCTGTCCGCGTTTCAAGAAACAGCTGCAGTCGTGTGCTCGATCAAGAACACAGGCTGCAGGAAAATTACGAAAATTAAGCAAGCGCTTTTTGAGCCAAGGAGCGTGTCAACTCGCTGGCACTTCACTAAGCAGCTGATACTCGTATTTCAATTCAGGTTTTAGTAGCAATCGAGAAGTCATTTTGATGAATATGCGGTTATGTATTATATTACGTACTATGGTCCCACTAAAGCGATATTAGTATGTTCTTCGGGTTGAAATATGAACTTGGTTGACTAACTATTAGGGTGAACTGCTGAATAAAAGTATATTTGACAGACAGAGAGATACTACTTAAACTTAACCAAATGGTTCTAGCCGGTAGAACGGAGACGAATGCGGACAAGCTGAGGAAAGTCTTCATCGGAGATTCACTCAGACCTCTCTGCATTGAACTTGACTTCAAATCCTAAACGGATAAAATTTTTTTTTTTTTTTGTTGCCGGTCAATTTGGGCAATGTAGACTATATTGCTGCTGGATTCGACAGGGGTTATAAGTATTGGAGGCGCGATAGATCCTAATGACGTGACAGCTTCTATCTTTGCGAGACGCGTCCCCCACCTTTTGAAAGCAGATAATTTCCCCCATTAATCATATGCAGCGAGCAGGTTTTCTGAATCAAGTAATTGCGAAATTAGCCCAACTCCTTCAATGTGGTCTTTTTCGTCGAAACGCCGCCAAGATGAATAGCCAACGCACCGGCCGGCGTTAGTGGCTCAAATTAACCTGAAGCTAATCGAGCACAACCAAACCCAAGGAAAGCAGCTATCGAACCTTCCCATTCACTTGACTGCAACATTGGTGTCCCCTCCAGTGAAACACTTCGTCTGTCGACCTCAGTCTACTGTTCTACATCCTTATAAAGAAACCGCTTATCAGTTACCAAGCAGTCGTCACTTTGATTGTGATTAGAGGCAGACGAGAAATCAAAACGTTTTTCCGTGATTTCTCCCCATCCAAAAAATTGAAAGCACGCGATCGTGTGTTGTGGAATAAACGGGCTTTCAAACACGTGATGGAAAGAAACAATCTACGGAGGCTTCACCACACTAATGAACACTCAGGCAAACTTAAGAAATTTTCGGACCTTCGTCAAATTACATTGCTCGCCGCCGCGCCGACAGCACGCGTCCGCGAAAGCCATCAGTGACGCGGCGGGGCGCGGAGCGACCTGGACCGGCTGGTTCCCGGTTTTCCCGCTTGGCGGCGTCCGTTTTGCTGGAGTCGCGAATACCCTAGAGCCACTAAATGAGCTGCGCTTAGAGTATCGGCACTCCGTTCCCCGACACTGTTGTGGGCGCTGCCATTTTGGCTCGTATGCAGGGCAGACGCAACTGCCGATCGTCATGATTCAGAAGTGCGACTTGCAGCATTAAACTCTGTGTTAGGAAGCTCATGCAATATTGCCTTGCTTTGTCGCGAACTGTTTAAACATTTGTGGAGGGCGGAAAAGCGTTTTCTGTGATTTCAGATAAAGCTTCAGATAACTGGCAACCATGATTTAAAGCCACAATATGACCAAGTGTCGTTACTCTGAAGCGTAGCTTATTTAGTGGCACTAGTATACCCAGGTGATGGCTCGATAATTTTTCTGACCGTCGGGGGCTCTGGCGACTGTCACGTTACCAAATACCTAAATGTTTACCTGCCTGCTAAAGCCCGGATGTAGAGCGTGATTACGGCTAATCAAACTCAACGACACCCTTGCAATAATTAACGTCTCCGACAGCTTCAAAGCTGATTGATGAAATTTTGAAAACCCGCAAAAAAGTACGCTACACCCGCTTATCGAGTTGGTCACAAGTTGCCTGTGCTACACTGTTAGCAAAAATAACACGCCCAGACGTGTAAACCGTTGTCCCATAGCGGACACGTCGAAACGTGTTCGTTTTACACGGAGCCATCTGTGTTTTTTCGTCTACACATGAGGTGCTGTGTAAAGTTAACACGCTACACCGTGTTTGCCTCCCGAGAAGCACGGTTCAACGTGTTCCTTATGAAACATGGCGGCCAGCAGCCGAGAACAGGCGAGGGACAAGCCCAGCCAGCCGCGCCTTTCAGCCGAACTGAAAGCATACAGGACGCGTTCATTCTCGTTCGATGTCTTTTATGCACAGTAAACAGTCTCCGAGCGGCGGACGTAGCTACGTGCAAAGGTACCTACGTGCATCGTCGGCGGTCGGTGGCGTCGGCAGCTAAGACAAAACCACTAGACAAAAACAAAAACAAAAAAAAAACGAATATTGAAGTTACATGGATAAATAGCTCAAGCAAACTCTTGTAATCGGGCGGTAACTTGCGCCACCTAGTGCGATTTTTAGCAACCAATGAAAAAAAAAAGCAGGAGTCGGTTAATACGCTGAGAACTATCACGAGTAGACTGCTACTCTCATACATCACAGACAACACGAGCACCACGTAGAACACAGCAGCGACACATACACAAACACAACACCGACACTACGCCCGACACTTCCTACTAACAAGAGACTCTCCCCGCGGCGTATATATGCTTGACATGTACGGGTGAGCTCTTTGGTCGCTGATCGTTACCGATTTATAGAAGAAGACACAAAACACGGCACAATGGACAGCCGTATGTAAGAACTGTTTGCATTTAAAAAGTATGGAGGCAAAATCTGTAAACTTAGTCCTTTGCGAAAAACAACGATGTACTAACAATAAATCTTAAACCAGCCATGAAAAAGTTCAAATTTTTGTTATTTTCATGCTCGACCAGTGTTATGAGCAGTCCGACTCGCTTGAATCAGATAGAAAAACAAATGATTGGGATTTTATCAGTACGTATTCAATAATCAATGGAAATTATACTTGCGCAAGGCATTTTTTATATATATTATTGTGAAGGACATCCGCCCAACACTTCACTTCCGCTAGTTGTAGTACGCGTACGGGAGCAGACGCCTCCACTTTTGGGGCGTTTTGATGCAGATTGTTGTCGTATGTCGTGTTGGTGTCGAGCGAAGCGGCGAGGCTTGGGAGTTTGTGACCGGTGTTATTCGTGATCATTAATGTGGCGCTGATGCGTTTTTTTTTTTTTTTTTTAATATTTCTATATAGCCACATTGAAAATTCACGAGCCCGTGGCACTGCATTATGCTAAAATCGCGAGCTCCTTTCTGTTGACGTCGTTTTTCTGGTAGCACTCGTGGATACTGCAAGCGTTTAAACAGTGCACAGTCTCGCCTACATCCGCGGTGACGTAATCGACCTGTTGAAACTTATTGCTTGCGTCATTTTGGAGTACGCAAGGCAATTATCTCGCTGCTCTGGTTTCGGTTATAAAAGCAAGGCAAAACGCTCGTAGTTCCCGCCCTCAGTACACGTTGGACATCTTCCACACTTTGACACTGGATAACTGGATGAACGAGGATTTACATTTACTTCAGAGGTCACACTCGCCGCTTCCTCACCGTCGAGCAGCAGGATCAGCTGGCGACAAGCCGCGTATGAAAGGCTCGAGCATCAACAGCCCAAGTGCACTCGGTGCCGATGCGGGCGATGCGGGTTTCTGTCAACCGCTAGCCCAGCACAGACCGTGACCGTTCCAGCTCTTCGTCATGACGCGGTGTTGCAGAAAGCAGCATATAATACCACTACACGGACCACCGAAGCGAACGCACTGTTATCGTAAATCTTGGCTTGTGATTGCGCCAAAATTTGTAAATAATCTTATTATTTTTTCTGGAGACGCAAACGAAGGGCATAACAAAATCGTTTGCATATTCCGCATACCTCGCAAAAGCATCAGTCACCTTGCGAGAAGCGCAAAACACGGTGTCCGCACCGTCCTGACTTCCCAGTCTTTTACCTGCTTTAGAGCAGTTTGTACCTGTTAGTAGGTATGTCTACTGAAACTGCAACTTGAAACTTTGGGCAGTGCCAGAGGGAAAAGAGACAAATTCGGGCCTCTTCCCAATGTAAAGAAAAACCACTATGTTCTCTACGTAAAAAATTGGTCTCAGTTCATGCATCTGTGGGCAGGTAGAAAATCTTGCCCTAGTTTATTCACACCGCATGATGAGCGCAACAAACTCACACGAGTCACACGAGATTTACAGGAAAACATCGGTGGTGACTTAAGTTTCCCTGAAATTCTGTATAACCGGTCGTTTGCGGGACCGAATCATCTACTCGAGCGGTGTGCGTCGCTGTGCAAATGCAGTCTAACGACACGAAGCATAGAAACGGCAGATTTAGGGAAACTATCCGAAGTCCCGTGTTCAATTAAAACGACGTAATTTTGTTGAAAACGTCCGCAGCATTTTACTCACGGTATGCGTCGGGAATCTTCCACATTTTGAAACGGAACGAAGGAAGATTTACTTTTAAAAATGCTCGCTGCGTCCTCCCCGACCAGCTGGACCGGATCAGCTGACGACGACGGGGCTAAACCCGTCAAACGCAACCCCACAACAACCAATATGAGCTCCGCGTTAGTGCGGGCAGTGCGGGTTTCTACCTACAAGCACCGCACCACACACCACAAACGTTTCGGCCCTTTCTCGCATCGCCGTGTTGCCCCAAACAGAACGAGATCGCCGAAGAACGCAGCGCTGTCGTGAACCTTGGCTTGTGGTTGCGCACTCGTGGACCCTGTGACTCCCCTCGCTTTCAAAGCACACACGACGAATGGTACTTTCCGTCTTCCGGGAACATCACAGGGGCACTTCTCCGGTCACGTCTTCACTATGTGCTCGCAAACTGCGAAGCTCTATGCGAAGCTTCTCGCGTCCCGTCAAACCAAAACAATAGCGGCTGCCAGAGATTTCTCCGGTCAAACAAAAAGAACGAAAGCCAACCGGCGCTTCCTTCCATCGTACATCGACGTTGCGCTTGCGTCCTTGCGTCATGGCCAGATCGGCCAGATCGCTTGCAGTTGAAGCAGTTGAAGGTTGAAGCAAAAACGAAACCAACTGCAATGTCACGTGTTCACATCGAAGACACGCTTTTTATATCCATTTTAACTGTTTTGAACGAATAATTGGACCCATGACTTTATTTGTGGTGTGTAAGAAATTATTATCAAGAGCCCTAAACTAAATGCAAACATGGGCGACATGAGGGAAGCCGCATTGCCATCGACCAGAAAATGGCGGCGAGCCACGGTAAGCGCGGGTTTCGCCAACCTCCCGCGACATGGCGTAATTGCTTTTGGTGCTTTTCTGTTTCCGAGACATGGTTCTTTCCGCGGCATTTGTCTCGACGGTCCTTTCTAAGTGTGTCCCCAAGCATTCCGGTGCTTCGATAGCCGGCAATGCCGCGGTCGTCGCCGGAGGCGATGCGTGTTATCGAGGACGGCTACACGGTTATGCGTGTATGACCGAACCAAAACACGTTTTTTACAACCTCGCATGATATCTGAACGTATTATCCGTTACTCATCGTGTAAATTTATGGTAATTTGTGTAAATAGCGTGTTTTTCACCCCAAATATTCACCAAATACACGGCACTTGCTAACAGTGTAGTAACAGACGTCGTGCCCAGTTCAGAGTTGGCGGAACCGAAGGAAACATTAAGCGCCATACTGCGTCTATGTATCTGGAAATTCTACAAACGATTAATTTCAAGTTTCTTCTACGCTCAAAGAAAGACGAGGTGACTGAATAGTGTTCACACCAAATACGCGGCCGGCAAAGACGCCAACTGGAGAGATGGAGCCGGTTACCAGCCTAATAAAAAGGAAAACTCCCGACTCTGCAACACACTCAGTCATTCTAATATCCCAAATCATTGTCCGCGCCGAGCTTACTGTGTTCTCAGGGAGTGGCTTGCATACCCCCTATAAAATTATTTGGTACGACGCTCGTCCAGATTTAAACGGGCAGGGGTGGGTAATCCGGGATCCTTGGATTCAGGTATCCCGGAATCTTGGATTCAGGTATCCCGCAAGTTTCCTCTCCAAGTATCGAGCTGCAATACGCTAACTAAATAAGGAAATCTTCGCAAGTATAAACAAGCTACTGCACACGCATATAACACTCTCAGGCACAAGTATTTTTATCTACAAGCAGTCGCACGTATGAACTCATTCATACACGCACAAAATAGACACACACGCACACACGGCACCATTTCCACAACTCCCGAACCCCCAGCCAGGGGCCCGGAGGCATGTGCTGAGCGCGCCAAGGTTGCGACCCCGACCAGAAAACGGTGTCGGCGTCGACCGCCAGCCGAGACTCGGGCCCCGGGTCGTTTGTTTCTCCGCCGTTTGGAACGAAAACGGGCCGCGACGCCGTCTTTCCCCATCTCCTGCTTTCCTTTTTATTCTTTTTTGTTCCCTCTCCCTCCTTCTTTTTTTCTTTCTTTAGTCTTCTGTCGACCGCGAAGACAATGGTGTACTGCCAGCTGCCGGCGACGAGCTTGAAGCTAACTTTGTCTGCCACCCCCATCCCTCACGCTTGCGAGCGAGTGTGTTGCCTCCTTTTTTCTCTTTGGTTTCGCCCTTCCAGACTTTTTTTTTTATTTTTAATTCAATTTGAAGGAATTCTGGAAGTATATCTACACATCGGCTGACTGGTTCGTGAATGCTGTTTTCTGATCGTTTCTTGGTTGGCTGATTATAGTGAACTCAACCAACCAAGTGACGTTGCGTCGAATAATTTACTAGCGAAACACATATCTCACTCCATGTAAAACTCGATAACCCTAGCGCGGACAAACTTAGCGCAGTTGGAACGGCTGGATGCACCACAGACTTCGGGGTTTTTACCCCTTTTAGTCGGGACGAGTGGCTGCCGCCATCTATCATCCTGGACAGTCGAGCGCCAGTCGAGACGGCCGTCTCTGCTGTCTCGGCGAACCCGGTATCTCGGTGCGCCGGGGGCAGCCTCCCTCGGCGCCTCGCGACAACGCGACAGTGCGCCGATGCGCATGCGTACTGTCGGCTGTAAGCACGCTGTCTATAAAAAAAAGTTTCTTAAAAACCCCTTCGTTTGACTTTAAGTGCGGGCGAGGACAAAGCTACAAGCGCGAGCTTCTGGCCCTGAACAGTGCTTGCACTGCACGAGCGCGCGTGCTTGGCAAGGACGCTGAAAGCCCGGAGCTCGCCCCTGTAGCTTCTGCTATGCTCACACTTAAATTGAAACGGAGTATAATGCAAGTGAGCGGAGTGGAATGTTCTCTCCCTAGTAAAGTATTTGGTTGCGTCTTGGACACGGCAAACCTTCTCCTTTCTTTGAGTCTCTCCACCTATCGCTTTCTTCCATCTTTTTCCCTCCATCCTCCCTCCTCCCTCCTCCCCCCAGAGAAGACCTCCTAAATAAAAAGGTCGTAGAGCTAGATTTTCTATGCCACCAATCGGAGACAAGCGCAGGACAGAAAGTGGACAGGAGTGCTGCGTTCGTAACGTTCGGCTAGAGCTCGACTTCTTCCTAATTGGATACGAGTTCCAGCCACATCCTGACACATCACTCGTGACCAATCGTTGTCTCCCGCTGGCCTTCGGTAGGTAACGGAGAAGATCTAGCACTTCAGTCTTGTTTTTGTGGTTATTTATAAAAAGAAGGAGGCAATGACCCAGGCTGGAACTGGCAAAGTAGAAATTTGGGCTAGTTGGTTCATGATCAGTATATACAGCGCCAAAAAACGACAGGATAAAGACGAGATTAAACAGGACGAGGCGCACTCGCAAGTAAAGTTTATTTAGGAAAAAACACATAATATATAGGCCGTTAAGAACGCCTATTCATCCCATCAATCCAGAAGACCTCTTGATAAAATCAAACTCTTTCCCTGAGAGGGCAAGGGAAGGCTCGCTAACGCATTCATCTCCCTTTGCTCTAATCTCAAACGCCTCGTGCACCTCTCGGCATATTTTATCTTTATATTTCGCCAGAACCTTCACATCATGTAAAACTGGTGAGCACGGGCAGCGACTACAATGAACAGCTAGATTACCCAACTGGCATGCGCCCCGCCCCATTACAAAGGATAGCCATATTATCCAAGTTTCATTGCTTTTCTTTTTGAACTTGGAATAGTTATCCGGGCCCAGGCTTGAAGATATGCTTTAACGTCCACTCTCGCGAGCGAGAATGAGAAGCGTATCGGACATTCAGGTCCGATTGGATCTCCCGTTTCGATGGATATTCCGTCTCGCCTGTTACTTAATTGACCTATTGGATGTTCGGACTCGTTGGATGGTCAGTCTCGCCGAACGCTCGGGCCGTATGAAAGATGCTATGTCAATTGCTCCTTCGGGTGTATACTGTGAAAACGCAAATATCAGCCCATCGTCTCCCAGCCTGAATAAAAATCAATGGTGACGGTCTGAAGGTGCATCTTGCCGTGAGTAGTGCACGGAATAAACCCCGTGTTTATCAAATATGTCCGGTGTAACATTTCTGTTTACACGCGCGTGTATTTTGCAACATTAACAGCATCAATACATTTTTGTCGAGGCTAATTTTTATTTTCTCGACTTAGACAAACAAACGAAATACAGTCGGCCGTGAGCGCTTAGACAGTGTGATGTTGGTCTGCCCTAACGTGGCGAGCCTGGTACATGCTGTATATGAGATATTTAGCCAGTGCCGTACGACTGCTTGTCTGAGAAAGCAGCGATTACAGGACTCCATTCCGCGGTGCAATGCTCTCCTCGACTACGTGTTGTTGTTATTTTTTTCGCGAACAGTTGGCCGATTGTTTGTGACCCTTTCATTCGCATTGCAAACACAACCAAGTATAGGGCTGATTTTGACATATTTTCGCTTTTCTTGCCCAGCTTGAAACTTCACTGACATGATCGGAACAAAACAATCGCTCACTCTGTGGAAACCACGAGACGCTGCGTTGTTTGTTTATTTAAAACCTTCGATGCGGCAATGGCGAAGAGCCGGGCATTTAGAGAGCAACAAACGTTGCCACATGAGTGCAGCGTCGAGCGTAGGGTTTGCCCAGGGAGTAATTCATTTTATTTTATTTATTGACGCTGTCGATTGGTCTAGGGCTATTGCAGGGGTGGAAGACAATGTAAGCTACGACATAAACATGTCGGAGAGATGATCAATAAGATGTAGCAGTCGCCTGAAGAAATCGCTTACACTATGTACAACCTAAAAAAAAAATAGTTTTCTCATTCCATTTTGACTAACAAGGCGCCGTCCTTGAAATGCCTCGAACCAGACCGGGAAAGCGCTGTACTCATAAATAAAAAAAAAATGTTTTTTGGCGTGCAAAAAAAATAAAGCGAAAAAACAAAACAAAAACTTTCATCAGCAGAGTTGCATTATGAAGATTGCTCTGATACACTTTGAAATTAAATGAGCGGGACATGCAACATTTTCAATGCACTAAGGAACGTGTGTAATACTGTAAAATCAGCTATCATATTTCTGTTTTTGTTGTAGTGGCTGTGGGAAGATCTGAACTTACATCAATCAGGTCCCAGTAACGGGTTCATGCGGTGCAGGAGCTGTGTCGGACGTTGGAGGTCCGAGCTCTTGGGCGGTGAGGAGCTCATGAATGCGGCGGTGAGCTGTTGGGATGCGGGACCTCTGACAGGGTCGTCCTGGCTAGCAGCGCTGCTTTCAGCTGGTCGTACGCGTCTTCAGGTGGCGGCAAAGACAACATGTCATCTATAGTTTATCTGCGACCTCTGCAGGTAGAGATACCACAACGTGGTAATAGCGCGCCATTTGCGAAGTGATCCGCCTCAGATGGAAACTGTCCTCGACCTGCGTGAACCTGCCTTGCGGGTCCTTGGGCCAGAACCCTGGAGGTCGTGGCTCGATCGTAGCGAGAGCGGAACTGGAGGCTGCTGTCACGTCACCGTCGAGAGAGAAAGAGGGAAGTTTTGAAAAGAAAGCTCTCTCTCTCGACGGTGACCGTCGAATGAAGCGTTGCCGCGGTCCATGTTTGCGATGGAGCCGCCGTCCTCGGTGTGTGAGCGACGCTGCTCAAATTCCGGGTCACCAGTTTTGTAGGAACGTCAGACCACTATTCGCAACTTTCAGGGCCTATAGGGGGCGCGGTGGCACCTATCAAAATGGCTGTCATCTGGATCATCGTCGTAGAACAGCGGTACGAGGCGGGGTCTGCGACGCGTGAATAATTGTAGTTTTGCGTTATACTAGCAATGCTAGGGCCTTACTTTATTTTTTTTTCACGCCAGGAACGTGTAGGCAAGCACCGTTATGGGGAAGCGAATCATTCAGGACCTAGGGAGCGCGATTCTCACATCGTGTTTCGAATGCCTTCATACACTTCACCTTGAGACAGACAGACATGTAGGCACTCTAACCGTGGTAACACCATCGCTGAAAGTTGCTCGGCAGAGCGTGAGCACGCGGCGTGGTGCTCGCGCTCCAAACAAAAATAAACACACAAAATTTTTTTTTTTTTTTTTATTCACGTGTGCGCGGGCTACTACGGGTACCACAAAAACTAAATTTTCTAAACTTGTTTTAAACGCTGAAGATAAAACAGTTTTAACACTCCAAAATTTTAGAGGAAGCTTAATAAAAGTGGATCGGGATAACGTTATCGGGCCTCGTTCGCATCGCCTACACATTCGCCCTGCAAGCGTGCCTTGCGTGGCCTATACCACTACTTCACCACTAAGCTGAGACTAGAAGCTCCGCCTTGACCGCGAGTTCGCTAGCTTCCACGGTGCTTTGGTTGCGCGTGCCTGCGCGTTCACACTTGTGTTAGCAAGGACAGAAAACTCACACGGAGCTTTCTACTCTTGCGGAGCTTTAAGGCCTGTTTACACATACAGCGGAGCGCTAAGTTAGCGCTACGTGAACGCTCCAAGGAGCGCTCATGTGGCGCTTCCAGCGCGTGACTTCGTTCTAATATAGCGCGTGGTTAGCGCTTTAGTAGCGCCTTGTTAGCGCTCCAGTAGCGCCTTCTTAGCGCTTCAGTAGCGCCGTGTTAGCGCGTCATTAGCGCTTCTTGTACCGCGGTGCTGCGGATTAGCAGGTGCACTGCGGTTTCGGTTCCTGTGGTTGGGTGTGCATCAGCAGCACCATGGCGGACATGTGGGATGCTCAAATAGAAATGCGACAAATGCTCTTACATACTCGATTAGTGCATATCTGTCTGGACGGCTTAACTCCCAGAAGAGCCTTCTGGGTGCGCGAAATCTTTCGCCACCGAGATACAGACGGGTCCCCGGCGAACCTTGTTCCTAGGCTGACGAACCGAGACACAGAGCTCTTTCGAAGGCGATCATGTTTACCTGCGTGTCCTTGAAACCAGCGTCACACATATCGAATTGAAAGATATGAGGTCGTACCCAATCAATTAGTCGCTCAGAGTCCATGACTCTGGGTCGCCTGCCCGGCCCTCTGCTTAGAGAGCGGCTCTTTTACTTCCTCTTCTTTCAATGCCAAAGGAAAAACAACAACAAAGGAATCGCCGTGCACGCGCTATTCCGCAGCAGCAAGCACGGCACAATGGGCGTGAGAGCGCTAACAGAGCGCTTCTGTAGCCCTAACAGAGCGCTAACAGAGCGCTTCTGTAGCGGTAATGGAGCGCTATCAAAGCGCTTCTGAAGCGCTCACGTAGCGCTAACTTAGCGCTCCGCTGTATGTGTGAACCGGCCTTTATAGTGAACGGAGTATAGTTAGCAGAGTGTCTGTCTTGCACCCGAAGGATCCTGGGTTCAAATCCCGCCAAAAATTCTTGAAATTTTCCTTAAGGCAAATGAATTACTTTATACAGTGAAATCATTTGAGACATGCGGCGAACTTTAATTTGCATGACATGTCATCTTTTAATCACTTTCATTCCACGCGTGAAGTAACGTTTCACGTGAGCGTTCTGGGTGGTTTCTAATTTCCACGCGAGGTCGTGTGGCTGTGACGTCATGACTCTAACGACCAATCAGGATTTTTTCGTCACGCCACCGAAGGCGACTTTTCAGCGACGCAAACTCTGCACCACAGGAACAGCTATACTGATGCGTAGTCGGTTGTTAGTTTGCAATAACTGGAGTGATTCTGGTATATGTTACACCGTGTATGTGTTGCTCGAGTTCTTGCTGTTTGAAGCGCACACTTTCTGTGCTGTATACAACTGATACTGCTGAACTCGCAGTGTGGCGGGTGTTTGAGATATGGTGCTGGAAAAATTTCGCTAAGCTGCTAATAAAAAAATAAAAAAGAAGTGGTTGCGTAAGTAGTAACGAGCTCGCTTAACACGCAGCGGACACAAATTTGATAGCGGGCGGAGGGCGATTTTTTTTTCCTCCGTGGATTTGGCAACATCGAGAACGGACGCCACTACATCCCCAACTATATAATATCAACACTGACGACAACTACAACAACGGCAACTACTATACTAGTACTTCTACAACGGACGTCATTTCCAGTGCTGGGAAGAGCTTATAAGAGCTATCGCTGTAAAAGGATGCTCGAATCACTTGAGTCTCTCCCACGCCATTTTTACACCCTTCAAAAATGAAAGGGTCCAAACAGCTTCCTTTCTTAGGACTGAAAAGGGAGTATTAGGTCGAAATAAGGGTGCTTAAAAAATCTAGTCATGGGTGCAAATCTCTGGAACATGGTGTTTACACCCTTTAAGCTATGAAATTTCTCGGTGTTGTATACCTGGTCGCACAACGAGGGTTACTTGCCGCTCCTCCTGTTCAAGAGAGCAAAGACGCGCGGTGCGGCGTTTCCTCGTTCTGGCCAACGACACCCGCGCGTGGCTCCGTTCCTTTCCGCAGTCCGTCGGCTATCTCCGACGAGCTTTTTTTATTTTTTTTCCCGAAGGTGTGAGTTCAGGAGTCCCGCGGGCGGTCCGCCGGCAACGGCCGTTCGACGCTCGCCGAAGAAAAACAGCAAACAGGGCGGGGGCGGCGCGCGGCCGTTTCTGTTACTCTTGGCAGTTTCAAGCACTTGGAAGGAAAACCCACGCGACGACAGCTTTATGCGCCTCGGCTAATTGCCCAAATTTTTATTTTAGTTTTTTTTTTGTGCTTTTGCTTTTTTTATTTTCCCGACGTCTGCACTTTCTAGTCCGCCTGGTTAGTTCCGTTGACCTTACAACCATAGAGTGGCAGTGAATTCACTAACGGGCCCAATGGCTGTTATGGGGCGGGATGGAAACAATTGCTTCTTGAACCGCGGTCACATTCCTCATACATCGCACGAACGACAGTTTGCAGTCACCGTTTGAAGCGTGTTCCTTCCTCGTAGAATAACCCTGTCAACTTAATCACACAAAAAAATAGCAGTTTTGTTTGTAATTTACGGTAGAGTCACAGCGATAGCACGTCATGTCGATGTCGTTATCCTTGTTTTCATCCCCACCCCTGGGGCTCGTTTCGATCTATAGATGAACATCGTAGACCGGCGTGCGGTCGTGTATCACAGCTGCGGGATGCACGTTGAAGACCCCAGGGTAGCGGTTCGTACTGCACCAGCTAAATTTCTCATCCGCAGCTGGGAGACTCGTCGCCCGCACAGGCAGACCAAGCTCTAGGCTGTATAAACGTACACACAACACAATTCAATTCAATTCGCTTTGCCGTTGGGGGCGTCGGTAAAGGCTTTTCTGCGACAAAAATGCGGTTCACGGCCTGTCTAGCGCACGGTCCGTACGGCGCGCGGCTTGTGACATCTGTTTCTCGGGAACACCTACCGTAGTATGGCGCCACTGCAGAAGGCTCCAGTAGCAGTAGCACGTAGAAGGGTACATCGCGCTCATGTCTGCTTGAATCGAAAGAGCGCGTTTCTCAGGCACAGAATCGCAAGGGCGTTTTTTAGCCCCGACTGCTCTTGTGCTATTGTTGAAACAGGGCGCGTACTCGGACCGTCCATAAATAGCCACTGTACTGGCAGAGTGTACTGGCAGCCGGCGTCTCTAAAGACGAATCTGCCACGCGACTACCGACTGACGACTCGATCCTACGAGGCCCGCGAGCAGAGCAGGTCAGGACTAGTCAAGACCAGATAAGGCCGCCTAGAGCCTCTCTATCTTGGGAAAAGCGTCGCCATTCATTGTTGTGGAAATGCTCGAGACACGTGCCGCGCGCCACTTCTGGAAAGAACATGGCGTCTGAAATCTAGCTGTGCTGCGCTGTGCCGCCATGATCTTACCAAGGGCTGCACGTTGTACGTGACTCGTGCACCTCGACGCAGCTTGAGCTACTTTTGAAAAATGAAGGGGCTTCAAGGCCGCCGCGCCTTGCCCACCTTCGATTATATAGACGCTTTGCAGCAGCTGTGCATGGGCGCCGCCATAACCGACCTTCAGTTTTTGTTTCTTTTTATTACAATTACTTCACTTCATCATAACTATACAGCAGGACAGGTTATTGATATTTTAGGTTGTACTGCGTCCTTCTCACAGCATTGGCCTCTGTGGAGGCTTGTCAACGCTCGCTTCAGTGGCTCGGCATATGGAAAAGACAAGAGAAGGTCAGCAATGGCGGCTGTAATTTTGGGCGTGTCTAAAGCGTCTATACGGATAATCTAGGAAACAAAAAAACCTTTGTGCAGCGCTGCGAAATCATAGCGTGACGAAACGTTGCGGCTACGGCCATGTACTAGACCAGGGGTGGCCAAACTATGGCTCGCGAGCCGCATGCGGCTCTTTGCGTGAAGTGCGGCTCGCGGTTCCCTCCCCCCTTTCCCCAAAACGAGAAATGGAGTGCGTTTTAAATCGAGAGGCAGGTTGCGGTTTGGTAGTCTTGTGCTACTCCTAGTTTACGTAGAGTTGGACTGCTTTTGACTCGCATAGATTGAAAGTAGTTAGTTTCGACTATTGCTCCGAACAAGATTTGCAAGATGGCCAGCCATGTAGTATCCAACGCAGTACAAGACCGAGAACGCGATACTTCTTTGTTAAGGAAGCTAACTTCCTTGAGTCAACCTCAGGGGTTGACTCGATGAGCGAAATATCATGAAGGAGAGGTACCTCGAAGTCCTGACCCTTCTGCGGAAGGCGTCTGAAAGGTTCAGCGTTTCCCATCTGCCTGCCAGGTCGATTAATGAGCTCGTAGTCGTACTGCGCCAGCATCAGGCTCCAGCGCAATAGGCTTTGTGACAAGACCTGGGGAATCGGTTTGCTGTAGTCCAGCAACCCCAGAAGGGGCTTGTGGTCCGTAAAAATCTTGAAATGCCTTCCATACAGAAATTGATACAACTTGTTCACGTCGGCTGTGACACCCAACGTCTCACGATCCGTCTGTGAGTAGTTTCATTCTGCGTGTGTCATTGTCCTTGACCCGAAAGCTAGTGGAGATTCTTGACCAGACGGTGAGACGTGGCTCAATTCTAACCTATAAGAAAAAAGCATCAGAGGCCAATACCAAAGGAAGGTCAACATCTTAATGTGCCAGAACCGCGGACGACTGTAAGAGATCTGTCTTAAAGCTGCCGCTTCTCGTAAGGCTCCAAAACATGAGCGGGCCCTTTAGAAACCGGCCACAGAAATTTAGAGGCCAAGGAAGGACTGAAATTGCTGTTTGCTTTGCGGTTCGAGAGCGGTCTTAATGGTCAGAACCTTGTCTACCGTAGGATCTTCCCTGTCAACTTAGTACCCCAGGAAAGCCATTTGAGACGCTCCGAACTTGCACTTGTCTTTGTTCAGGCGGAGATTGTCGTCATTTGTTCTCTTCAGCACGGCCCGGAGACGGGCCTCGTGTTCTGACCATGATCAAGGTTGTTCTATTATATGACAATTTACTATGTCGGATCTGTCTTGGCGAGTTATCTGTGTTAACGCTCCAAATAAGGTCAGAGAAAGCGAAGTTTGTTTTTACTATCTTTGCTCCTACTTGGAATAAGACCGCATGGTTGTCTTTCTTAGATATTTCAATTGTGTATTCCTCAGATATGTCCACACACGAAAGAATACCATTGACAGTGGCGCGAATCTTTTGAGCAAGATGGTTGATAAGTGTAATATGATCTATATAGCGGAGATGCGTGCTCAAAGAGTGCACCTCCAGTTCACGCATTTTCAGGCACCTATTCATGCTCGTCTTGATATCATATACGTATCATCTGATTTCATAGGTAATTTAAAAAGTACAAAGTAATGTCTCTTCTTTTGTACCGACCATTGCTTGGCAGCTGCAACATGTGGGAGCAGAGCACACGTAACAAATAACTTAATCTGGGGGCTCTTCAATCTCAATGCCAAGTTACTTAAAGATAAAAATTTCGTAACCAGTGTAAATGCACTTTTTGGAAAATACGCTGAAGCAAGCAAACTTTCTTTATTTGCAAAATGAGAGTACTTCGAGCAGGAACTTAAACAAGTTGCAATTGAACCGTTAAGTAGTCTAAAGCTAAAAGCAAGCTTTAAAGAGAAGCAACTCAATCAAGATTTACGCATCCTTCACGAAGCAGAATGCAAGAAACCTGAGTCTGAACTAAAAGATATCCAATTCATAAAGTCAGAAATTGAAATTTTGCATCAAGTGCGCTGCGAGAGTGTTGTTGTACTTTCCTGAACCACCAAATTTCATTTTGGAGAACAAGCCACAAAACGATCGTTGGCTTCCGAAAAAGAAAACGCACTAACAAAATATATTTATGAAGTACTAAGTACACGCCGTGGGAACGCTGCCTCCCTCCTTCCTAAAAACCCTCAACGTCCTTCCTGAATACCGAGTTTAACGACTCTGTAAAACTAGACGCGTATCACGAACTATCGTCCAATTACGCTGTGTAGTACGGACTATAAAATATTCACAGACATTCTCACGAGGCGGCTTCAAAACGTAATTGATCAAATTGTAAAAAAAAAAAAGAACACTGAACGTTGTCGCATTGCTCATACACTATAGAGAATATAGTTTGAAAACACGTACGAGTCACCGCAATATCCGTGGTTCGAATGCCGCGTGCCAAGTTTTCTGCTTGAACTCGTTGCCACCCGACATTCGAAGCACGGATCTCGCGGTGACTCTCGCTCGAATCTGTATGCGGACTATCTGTTGTGTAATGTATGAGCAGCGTGACCCCGCCTTAAAAGGGAAAACAATAGAGTCAAATATACATATCGCAAGAAGTGTTCTGGAATGTTATTCAGATGAAGTGAAACATGTCGCCATGCTCCAGGTAGATTTTGAAAAAAGAGTTTGATAGGGTTAACCACGAGGTTCTTTGGCAAGTGTTGACCCCTGCTGGAGTTGGGAAAGTTATTTTTGATGGAAATGGGCTACAAAGGATGCTCAACAAAACTTATTATAAACCACAATCTCACTACAAGTATACCAATACTGTCATCTGCCTGGCAAGGGTGCCCATCGTCACCATTACTTTTTGCCCTATATCTGGAAAGCTTTTGTTTGAGCACTGCTAAAGATGAACACATTCGAGGAATTAGTCTCAACTCCGTTGAGATCAAAGTTCTAGTGTACGCAAATGACATTGGCATAATTTGTTTTGAAAAAAAAAAAAAGGTTTTGAGGTGTTTTTGTTTTTACTAACAACTTTTGCAAGAAGACAGGAGCTGCAGTGAACTGGGAAAAGTGCACGGGATACTGGCATGGTGCATGGGCGACAGTATACTGTCGCCCATGCACCATGCCAGTATCCCGTGCACGCTAGTTGCATCGGACCAATAACGTGTGCTATTACGAAATTTCTGGAGCGGTACACTTATATATTACAAGGTTTCTCACTCCACTCTATGTCTTCATATTCTAAAGGTATACCTTTAGAATATGAAGACATAGAGTGGAGTGAGAAACCTTGTAATATATAAGTGTACCGCTCCAGAAATTTCGTAATAGCACACGTTATTGGTCCGATGCAACTAGCGATTTAAAACAGCGTGTCAAGATGGCCCTCTCACGATATGTCTATTTTTGCAAGAGCAACGGCATGGAACATTTTACTGATTGCGAAGATTATGTATTTGCTGCAGGTCTTAATTACACTGTACCCGCGTGAATATGCAAAAAATCCACAGAGTGTGTGCTTTGTTTGGGAGTTCGGATCAGGGCCGATGAGACGAGACATCCTTTTCCGGCGTATTTCACTCGAAACATGGGCTTGCCACACTTTTATATCTGACAGCTTGTGTCACGGCTTTATGTTCTACGGGACCAGGAACGACCATTTGTGCGCACGATGATAAAAAAAATAGTTTATGACTTATCATCCTTTCTGGTCTAGTCAGTGATTTCTAAGCCTATGACAGTTGTAGATTTTCAAAAAAAAAGTAGTCGACTCTTTTTACTTTTTATCCCCAGGTTTTTCACGGAAATATCTATATTTCGTGATTAGAAAAAAAGCTTACACAAATACTTCTAGACACTTTTCCCGGTTCATCTCTATCGGGCATGGTTTATTGGTGGTCTTGGTCAAGACACATACTATGTCGAGTTAAAAAGGTATGTATCCCCCTGTAGTGAAAACTCTCTTCTTTTTTAAATTACACACTGATGAAAATCAGTGCGTAATTCAGTGCCCGTGAAAATATATGGATGCAACAAGGAGGAACGTTTGTTCCGTGGTCGGTCGACTGCTTACTGTGAAAACAACCGGAAAGTGTTGAATACTTTTTTATTAACTGTTCTGATGCTCTAATACTCTGGGACATTATAAAGCAAACCCTGAAAAGAAAATCCGCTAATTACACCGCACTCCATTTATTTTCTTACCTGTCGACAAACATGAAATGGTTCCATGCAACTTATATATGCTCCTTGGGCTTTTTAATATTCAGAAATCACGCGTGACAGTAAGACATGCAGACATTAACCGCCAGCCTGTAAATGTCTGTTTCGTCGAAATAATCACCCGAATTAAGAGCATTTATGTTCCCGCAGAGGGTGCCCCATGGGTGAGCTCCATTACTAGATACTATCCTACAGATGAAGCAGTTGCAAGGGGAGATTCCTGTTTTAACCATTCACGTGTAGCCCGTTTCAGGACTGAACAAGAACCGACGTAGAACTACCATTTGTGATGTTTTCAATGTCCTTTCCCATATTTTAGTTACATGTGTGTGTGTGCTCGCGCGCACGCGAACACACACACGGACGGACGCCCTACATCACCTACTAACGACATCTACAACTACTACAATTACAACATCAAAAACTACAATAACGCGAACAGACGCCATTTCCCGTGGCGGTAAAAGCCCATAACGGCTATCGCTATAGAACCGTCCGCAGACATGTTCCAAGCGTACATGTGTACCAAGCAAACAATGCCTGAGGCGCGTCTGCAGATACTAATAGGGAGTTTTAAAGGAGCGTTTTGGCACATCCGATACGGTATACGATGGGCCCTCCGGTACGCACTGCGCATGTGCGATCCTCTGCGGTAACGCATGCGCAGTGCGTACCAGAGGACCCATCGTATGGGATACGCAAAAAAGGTTCCCTAGAACTCCCTAATAGGGAGTTTTAGGGAACTGTGTTGGCACATCCGATACGGTCTACAATGGGCCCTCCGATACGCACTGCGCATGCGCGAGTCTTCTGCGGTAGCGCATGCGCAGTGCGTACCGGAGGGCCCAGCGTATGGGATACGCAAAAGCGGTTCCCTAGAACTCCCTAGTAGGGAGTTTTAGGGAATCGTTTTTGGCACATCCGATACGGTATACGATGGGTCCTCCGGTACGCACTGCGCGTGTGCGAGTCTTCTCCGGCAGCGCATGCGCAGTTCGTACCGGAGGGCCGATCGTATGGGATACGCAAAAGGGGTTCCCTAGAACTTCCTAATAGGGAGTTTTAGAGAACACTCTTTCCTTTGTACGATGCATGAGCAACCTGTCACAACGGCTTTAAAGTGTGGATGGTAGAGTAATCGATGAATTAAAGTATTTGAATGCTTGCGAATACGAGAATTAATAGGCGCAAGGATATGTCGAACGATAGCTAAAAATGGTTCGAATGTGCGTAAAAAAGTGTGAATTCTCTAGTAAGCCCATTTTATTAAGAGGCTCTAATAACGACCCGCGAGTCGTCATCTTCCGAACGGAAGGAGTTAAGTATTTGATACCGGAACAACGATACGCTATACTACTTATATGGAATTGCGCTAGATTTTGAGGAAACGTATTGGACCTTGATTTTATTGCCACTAAGTTTCATCGTTACCTGTATTTTTTTTTTTTTGCATTATTAGGTTTGAACATTACGGGGTATTTCCCCGATAATTTTGTTATGCCGATAAAAATTAAACGGGGTTTGAAGCTCGGAAGTATGAACGCTCAAAGAACCAAAGATTAATTTCCTATTTTTTAGAAGTGAATTTAGCTCCTCTTTGATATTTAGCTAAAAAGAATAGCCAAACACTTAAATCTTTTTATTTGAAAAAAAAAAAAAAAAATTTACGACTATGCGAAGAGCAAAGACTGAGCGCACAATAAGAATCGTCTTTTGTACGCGCGTTCTTTGCCCATGCACTGCCCATCCTCCGAACAAGATGAGTTCCTTCCCTGGAGAACTGAAAGCGTACACTGTTGCGTCGTACACGGACAAACTTTCGTGCGCCGAACAAAACAAAATGGGTCACTCCGCGCGTTCATCATTCCACAGCTGACTTACGTTATTTATTTATACTGCGGTTTTCTATTTTGTGGGCGGAGTTGGAATACGCAATAGACTGACCGTTCCAGGATTCCGCGGACGAATTGGTAGTGTCATTGAGCAAATGTTTTTTTTCCCGGGGCTTCATTTCCCTTTAGCTCAACGTCTGGTTTCCATCCCGAGCTTTCAGCGCCTCTGTGTGCATATCTGTTTCCAAGTCAAATATGCTGTCCCCACTCACGCAAGTTTTCCTCTCTTCCTGTATTCGTCGTCTTTATTTCTCTCTCTTTCTTTTTGTGTGACGGATTGAGTTCATTCAATACAATACGAGGCCGTATGTGTGCATGGGAGAGTGAGACATCGACCACAGCAATGTGAATGCCTCGAGATACAAATACAATTATACAAAATTAAAATAAAAGAAGAGATGACAAAATGTTGGGCGAGGTGGCGCAAGCTGCCGCCCGTTACAAAGGGTATAGCCATTACCATCCATCCATCCATCCAGATTTCGTCGCCGCGTGCGAAAGCCGAGTGCAGCCATATGAAGAGGACTCACTCAATTTTATACACTTTAGTCAAAAAAAAAAAAAAAGAATCGAGTACAATTATGGTGACTTTGTTAAAAAGTGTTCCTTTAGATGACTTGACTTCTTTAAAAGAAAAGTAATCGGCCGTATAGTTGAAAGAAAAAACCGTTACTTCTCCGATCAGTTCAGATTTTCAAAACGACAGACTTCCATGACAGTTTGTAAAATATTAGATTAGAATCGTCGAACCATAAAACTACGTACCTTGTTAATCCACACATTTTGGTAAGTCCGAGGATTTCTTGGTAGGAAGCTTGTACAAACAGAAAGGCGCACTATAAGGGAGGGAAGGGAAAAATAGTGACGGTTGCAAGTAATTTTAGTACATTCAAAAGTGATCGGATTACTCGCGCGATAGAACTTCATAATTAATGTATCGAAATGATCACAAAACTACTCCAAAATGTAATCGATTATGGGTAATTTAATTAATGAGTAGCGTGCAAGTGTGAGGGGGCTACTAGAGCAACACCGCCCATTGGCCGCGAGCGCCAAGCGTCTCGTGGTCTGCATTGGCATAGTTTTCGTGCCAAACGTACCCTGACGGTAAAGCAAACCATCGCCGATTTCGTCGAAAAAAAAAATCGTGGTTGTTGCTAAGTTTTAAATCAACCTTAGCCAAAATATATTTCTAGAAAAAAAATTACTAGATCGAGTGAACGGTTTCTGAAATTTTTGCAGTAAAGCAAAACTAGATGTAAGGTAAAAATCTCCGAAATATCTAAGTGATTCGAATGAAATAGCTTTATTACTTCAAACCCTCTGCTGGGAGTTCATATTATGTAACAGTTTTCTTATGTTGGTTTTGCTGGAGTAAACAAACACAAATCCAGCCATGTCGAGTATTTTAAACGGAAAGCACCGTTGACCTTGAAAACTTTTTTTTTACGGTAAAGCGAGCAGGTTAACCTAAAATAAATACGAGTTGCAAAAAAATAACGTTTTCTGAAGATTCCTACCCAAAGTGTGCATCAAGTCCCTCCTGATAAAAATGTGCGAAGACAGCTCATTAGATGCATCAGCTCCTTACTTTGTAACTAACCACGTTTTATCGGAGTAAATTTTCTTCTAAGCCAAAGCTTTCTTTTTCTTTCTAAGTTTGAACACGGCGTAGTCGTTTTTCTGTTTGTGGTACCGTATTGGTACTTTCACTCATCTGAGAATTTCAAAACATGCCTCATGACTTTGTGCCCCAAGCGCATCGAGCTTGGGCAGTAGCAGCATGTTCCTTGAACTGCGTTTTTGTGGAGTAAGAAGTTGTAAAACAAGGCACGTGGTATACCTCTAATTACCAGTTGGCGTGTGCGTGCTGTGCAGTGAAGGCCCAGTATTTATGGTACCATAGGAACCAATTACGCCAGTGTTTAAATTCAAACATATTTTTTTTCTAATTTAAAACGAGTTTTACTCTGATAAAATTTGCTTAGTTACAAGGTAACAAGCTGATGTACCTAACAAGCCATTGCGTATATTTTTGTCAGAAGTCTCTGCAACTGTAAAGCCTCCTTGCTGTTTTCATCCTGCCATTGACTATACTCCTTTAATCATTAATTTGAGACTATATAGCCAGCGCTACGCGTAAGCAGATTTGTATAAATAAGCCAGTTATAGAGTGGCAGGGAACCTTTCACAAAGGTAGCTTTTAGGCGGCGCATTGATCATACTCAAATTTCGTGAGCAAATTTGTTAAAAAAAGATTTGAAAGAAAAAAAATTTTTTTTTATGCACGGGAGGAATGCACATATGGGCCATCAAACGGTGCAAAAACTTCAAAGCTTGTTCGAGATTAAGAGCCTAAAGCAGATCCAGCAGGTCCGAGCGTGTGTGGTATACGGTATACGTGAGTAGCAGCGTCATCCCGACGGTTTTCTTTCGCTTTTCTCCCGCGCATAGAAAAAACAAGCTTCTTTTTCTTTTTTTTGGGGCGAAAGCCTTATATGTCTTATTACTCGAAAAGGCGTCGGCGTTGTCCCCGAAAGATGGACATAAAAATACGTCCGACTAGCGCTTGTGAACGCCTTATATAAGGGTGTTGCTTTAGCTACGCCGATGCAAAATCACAGCTGATCACAAGTGATCACAACTCAAAGGTTGAATTCTATCGTGAGGTTACAACCCCGATCCAGTGTGACGTATACAACCCCGACTACATCCCATTTCACAGGTTGTCATCCGCACAATCGCGAGAGCGCAGCTCTAGAGGGTTATATTCCGTTTACGCAAAGCATATACCCACGCAAAGAGAGCGCTTCCTAACGTTAGAAGCTGGTGTCCGTTTCTTCCACAAGGTTTCACAAAAACGTTCTTACGACGGGATCAAACTAGGCACCAAGAAAATATGCTATTATAGGACGCTCGTACACGTAAAATGTCGAGGCTCTCACGTGTCCTGCGCCAAGACTGCTAGACTTGGTCTAGCTCCGGGAACGCCTTGGCGAATTATCTAAAGTTACGTCAAATTAAGCGAAAGAAAATAACTCAACAAACTCGGCGGTCGCGCGTCACGCAAGCTTGAAGGCGCGGCGTCGGGTCGAGTACCGTGTTTTGCGAGTGGAGTCGTCCGCGCGCCCGTCTCCCGCTCCGTAATGATGATTGATGCGCGTCTTGGCGGCAGAAGCGCTGAAGAAGAACTCCCTGGCTGACGGGGCAAGAGATCGCGCTTCACTCTCGGCCTTCCTTTGCACGAACGCGCACAAACCGCATTTGAAGACACACGCTCTAAAGAACAAATCTGGTAGTAAAAGAACTCTTCGTGAAAAACCTATGAGGGGTCCTTGTGAGATCATTTTTTTTTTGTGCGAATATGTTCTTTATTGCCCAGGTGCCTTTCCAGTGCCAGGCTAGCAGTGGTATAGTGCACTTACTAAATTTCTCATCTATAAAGCGTAATGTCTCCCTACCTGAAAGATAAACCGAGCTTACGCTGTCTGACATAACAGTAATTTCTTGTTTGGCGAAAACTACATCCTTTACAAGAAAAAAAAAACGAATAAAACGATTGAGTACCCCAACTTGTGTCACGTGCACGACTCTTCTTTGAACATAGTTAAACTGGTAATTGATGCCTATATAAGACGACTTCACTCGAATAACTTTGGCCGGTTCAGTAACGAAGCAGATTGCGTGAGATGCCAATTATTAGCCTAGATTTACAATTATTCCAGTGACTGCCACCACGAATGTACGACGACCTATAAGCACTTCATGCAGCTCTGTAAACCGATCGTGCGATCGCCAGTCCTTTTGAATGCGAAAGCATTAACTATCCCACGGAGGGGAGTCGGCGGCGTCGGTTCTCGCATTCTCCCATTGGCTGAGCAAAATGGTCTCCTCGATAGCCATTGTCGGCCGCCGCTCTCGTGGCAGGCGTTGCCGGAGGGGAGTGGGGGGCCGCGGCCGCTTCTGCTCCTCTCGGCGCCGAGGAACATGGCAGCTCCTGAGGCATCTATATCGTTGGCGGCCGCAACCTCGGCAGTGGCGAAACGTGGCCCTCCAGGCCTGTACACCGCAGACGAACTAAGGGAGCAAAAAAACGGCGTGCATGCTTTCGCATTCACAACTCGTATAAAGTGCTTAGCTGTCTTCGGACTTTTTTTTTTCTTTTTTTTTCTACTACGAATGCGTTGCAGTGCGCTTATGCGGCCCGTCAAACTTAAGACAGCAACACATTCTACTCCAGCACAACCTGAACTAATAAGGTGCGAAAAAAAGAGAAAGAGAGAAAAAAAAAAGGCTGTCGCGCGCGCAGTGTACAGGCGAGTCGTACGCGCGCACACACGCACTCACTGAACCACCAACACGCCGTCGCGCTCATCTTGACGCACGCACACACGCACGTACTACGGGCACACACCCACGAATACAAAATTGACGAGGTTCTGCTTTTAGCAGCGCCGCCCGGAGCGTTCGCACAAATAAACAATCTCTCCCAGAGCGTCGAGGAAGCTCGTGCAGAGAGGGGGGGGCCCGCTCGACACACTCGTCACACGCGCACCCTCTCTCTCCCTTCACGAAAATGAGCGAGCAAAGAAAAGAAGGAGGAAGACTTAATAAGAAAAAAAAAAAAAAGAAAGAGGCGACTGAAGCTCGTTTCGTAATGCCCCGGGTCCCAGCCCACGGTCTCAACCCAGCGCGCCCAAGCGCCTCCCAGGCACGAGGGTCCCCCTGCCGTAAATATACATTGGCCGCCGGTGCCGCCATGGTGCTGGTAGGGGACTGGGACTTTTGCCGCGTGTGTAGCCAGCCAGCCAGCGGAGAGAGGGGGAGGAGGGAGTAGAGAAGAGGAGAGTCATTTCCCGCTGTCGAGGCAGGTAGTAGCCCTCCCGCTTTGCCCTCGGTTGTCACCTCGGTGCGGGGATGAGGAGAAGCGAAGAATCCAAGGGGGCTGCTACGACGGCTGTTCGCCCTAGACACGGTGTTTGCTCCAGATACCATGACACGGGTGTCTACGGACACGCCGCGGGCATCTTACAAGCATGTTTGCTTTGTACATACGTATGCTTGGAACATGTCTCCAGACAGTGTTTGTACGACCCATGACAGAACCATCGTACTATAGGAAGAAACCGGCCCCAGACAGGTGTCTTTACATACTGTCTTTTGTGGGATGTATTAGAAGTGTGACCGCAATTTAGTCGCCTTAACCTTTCTCTCGGGGTTTCCTTCCCGCTGTCTAAACGTACCACAATTATTATTAGTTTTATTTCGATGACCACGTAGGTGGTTTTAGGTTAATTTGGGAAGACAGAAAATTGTCCCACAAAAACGGAGCAGATTGGACAAATTGGACACCGGGCCTGAAATTATGGTACCGGCGTGCGGTGGTGTATCACTACTGCGTGTTGCACGATATAAAGAAACCCCCAGGGCTATACCAGTGGTACTGCACTGGCAAGATTTCGCAGCTCCGGTGGATACACCGGACGACCTTTGGGTCTGACTAGCTTCCCCTCTTGTCTAAACGTACGCCAAACACAATTAAAAAAAACAAAAAACAATTTACTTTTGAGGTTGGTGATGCTGATTCCACTCGAGGACACGTGTTACCCTGCCAGGAAATGTGTTACCAGGCAGTATAATGATTACCCCCGACTGTCCGTCGGTTTAGAGCCTGCGCCCGTGTCAAAACCGACGAGGGCGGAATCTCAAACCAAGAATCTCACATGAGCGTCAGTTTTTGTTCCACGCGTTCCCAGATGCAGTGTCGTAGGCTGGTTCGCCGTTAGTTTTCACCGCGATAAAGAAACCATTGTACTCTTTTTGCGCTGACCCGTAGTCGTACGGTGGAAGCATACCCTGGTTAATATGGCAGTCATAACAAACTTCAAAAGTGAAATATAATATTTTTTTTATTACATCTTACTCGTAAGGCTCGCTATGCATCAGGTATTATTATGGTGGACCACCGACTTCTCCTGAGTCGATAAACTATAACTAAGCATTTTTATAGGGGAAAGGGGAAGGGGAGAGGGGGATAGACAGCTTGATTCAAAATTTCGAACGACAAACTGGCGCGAAAAAAAAAAATGACGACTAATGTACCGAAAGTATACAGGCTGCAGCGTCAGCTTCTTTTTATGTTTCTTCTTTCTTTTTAGGCGCCGGGGAGTGGGGGGGGGGGGGGGGGGGGGGGGGGGGGGAGGGAATGAGGATGTTAATATTACACTTCTTGTGAACGACGCGCATATCACCTGCCGGTGGGACATGGCTCTGCTGATATTGTCTGGCGTTCCGAGAATGGCCCTGACGGGGATCCTATCAGCCTGTTTCTCTGAATCGCCCGGCGACAACCTTTGATGACGTCGTCTGCGAAAGAACGAGAGATTCTGGCAGGGCAGTGACCCTGGTTCCAGCTACGTCAGTATCATTACTCTGACTGAATTTCTTTTTGTACGGTTCGCTGTTCTCTTTGCGCCAGTGGACTCGGATATATGGGTTAAGACATTAGAAAAGCTGGGTCTCACCAGACCAACATCTTCTTTAGCACCCTCGTGGCAGTACCCTCATTGATTCAAACGCGCTCATCTATACATTCATCGTTCTGGAAAATGCGCCGCCATCGCGGGTAGGTAGTCCAATTGCTTCCAGACGCTGAATCTGCCTTCGACTAAGTTTCTCGCAGAAAAGTACTGTATATTTACGCTGCCTTGACACGACGGGGAGCATGGCAAAGCACTTCGAGGCATTCTTCAGAGCCAGAACCCGACCGCTTGAGCAAAGTCATATAAACTGTACACAAATGATAGCTGCACGAATTGCGTTCAGCTACGCTGTGTATGCTCGTTCATAGTAGTGTAGTTATTTCGTTTAATACTTGTAATATATTTTTGTAGTCATTCGTTGTAGCGGCTTCTTTATTTATTCAATTTATTCTTATCTTATATTTGGCCCTGGGGCAGGGGAGGGGGGGGGCATTATTGTAGGGGGTTCAATTACATACATACATCCTCCAGATGAGAATAAATTGTCCCACACGATTGCTAGAATCCTTGAATACCTGCACTTTTAAAAGCACTCCGTCTTTGGATTTCCAAAGCAGACTTTGTTTCGGTCGCATTACCAGTTACGTCGGCATCGCCCTGTCAGGAATCTTTTGCGGTGAATCAGCTTTCACTATATAAAAACACGAGCGAAGTACTCTCCATATTACGATCGTTCTCCAAAGAGGAACTATAAAATGGCGAAAGTTTCGTGTTTATCGGCATGAGAAATGGGTCAGAAAATCCCTAAATGATGCAAGAACTTACGTGGTGACAGACAATTTATTTTTATTTCGGTATTTCCTTAGGTCTTTACCGCACAAGTCACCTGTTTTGTTCAGCAATAGCTGAAGGCCTAAACGGACGCGTACAAACAGATGGACCCACCCCGACTTGTTTTTTTTTTTTTCAACTGCGACTGCGTGTTATATATTTTTTTTTTTTTGTTGCTAAATTGTGGCGCGTCTTGCAAGTGCTATACTGTTCCAGAGCAAACATCAAACGTCCCCATAAAATTTCCATCTGTTTTTTTTTTTTTTATTGTTTCTTGAAGGCTATCCTTGAAGCGTATGTGGTGTGGCTATCTTTTCAATCGAGTATACGTCTTGGAGGCGGTATCTCGCTCTTGTTTGTTATATGGCTCGTGTCGAGAATCTACTCTCTGCGCGACCAGGAGCGTCGTTTTATTCGAACCCCGTACAATCCAAACAAAACTGCCACCGTTTTTATTGCCCCATATATGTCGTTTCGTTAGGCGAAGGGCCCCTCCACTGAGGCTCGCATGCTGTTTGTCATTCCCGCCTTCCCTTTCTTTAATGCGTTTGTTTTGTTAGGTTAGGCAGTTATGCAGCATCACACGAAAGCGTGTCACACTATAGACTGAACTGAAATTAAAGATGTAGCGAATAGTGCTTGTTAGAAAAATATCCATATTGTGAGCTCGTGCTGCCGCTTTGACGCCGCTTTGACGCATGCTTCTATGCGCGTGCGCAAGGCAATGTCTGACCTTCAATCTTTTTTATTTTTTTTTCATCTACATATTACGTTTTTTTTATGGGTGAAGCTCCTTAAAGGAGCGGTGCAACGAAATTCAGTTGGAATGTTTTTCACTTAACACGAGCTTACTGGCACTAGTGGGACTCAAGGATCCTCGCACGCAACGCCACTGGCCAAAAAACTCCTTTGTTGCATATAATTTCAAGGACAAAATCGATCATTTTCATTCAATCTCTCCTTTGCAAAATTTGATGACGTAACGTGGGGATCGCAGTACACCCAAGTGACGATATTTGAATGCGGTTCATAGATTGCACCCGAGCATTGCGTGGGCACTCGATTTGGGCTCGTAATAATTACTAGCTCGAGAAGCATTCGGGTAGTGGCCCGTGTCCAATCGCTGCAACGACGACAATAGCCGAGCCATAACAATGTCGGGAACTCAGCGCGTGTCCTGTGCTTTGCCAACCCCAGCGCGTGGCTATGATCAACATTGGCGGCATATAATCGGCTCCAGATCACGTGGCCGCTAGTTCTGGCTGCGGGTTGAGGGGATGAACGCTGCTCGTTTTTCTTTAATTTTTTTTCTAGGATTTCTATTGCGTGGGGTGAAAAACGTACGCGTGTTTCATAGGTCATTATCGTCAGGGATCCGTTTTAAGGGGCACTTGCGCCAACTACAAAAATTGTTGCATCGCCCCTTTAAGGGGTATTCACACGAGGGAGAAATCCCGGGGATTTTTCCCCGGCACGCGCATCCCACGACGAAAACGTCAGGCTTTTGCAATGAGCAAAAGCCTCGCATTTTCATCCCGTGATGCGCGCGTGCCGGGGAGAAATCCCCGGGATTTCTTCCTCGTGTGAATACCCTTTTAGGGGCTAGCCATGTCCGTACGTCCGTCCGCCGCCGGGTGCACGTGCTCCTGCTCGTGTAGGGCAAAAAAAAAAAAAAACGCATCTCTACGTGGTGAATTATGTTGATTGGGGCGAAGCTCTGGTGGTGCTTGTCTGTGTAGACGGTGAGCTGCAGCATGCCGAGCCTTTCGTTCGTTTTCATCCATGTCAGAAAGAGAATGTGTGGTATGGAACGTGGTTATATACGCATTTGAGCGTTTGACCGAAGCGTGACATGGATGAAAACGAACGAAAGGCTCGGTAAGCTGCGGCTCAGCGTCTACGCAGACAAGCACCTTCGCCCCGATCAACATCATTCACCACGTGGAGATGCGGTTTTCATTTTACACGTCGCTGTGTTCTTGGGGCCTAGGCTCCTCCCACAAAGCATTTCACTCTTTCCACCTTAGCAGAGCGAACGCTGGGAAGGAGGTGAGAGAGACTCGCATCCTCTACGGCGTTGGCTCTGCTGAAGTGGAAAGAGTTGAGGGCTTGACGAGAGTAGCTTGTTCTGCACCCTAGCCTGTCACCAACTATAGTCGGAACATTCAATAGTCCACGTGAAGAGCATGCCTGAATGTCCAGTGAGACTAGAGATTCTGTGAGAGCAATATCTATCGAGCGTGAACATCCAACGAGATAGAATATGTAATCGGGATAGAAATATCAGTCAAGACTGAACGCACAACGAGACGAGAGATGACGTTTCGAGCGAGTCTATCTGTTCATGGAAGAACCGTCGGTTTTGAAGAGCCAACGGGACGGCAGATTCAACGAGTGGTTAATGTCGCGTCAATACCCTGGACTTCGCGCGTCCAAAATGCACTGGTGGGTGATAAGATATGCCCAACAACCTTCAACGACCAATTGGTCCTAATATATTAATGTTGGAACGCTCAAAAACCCACTTTTTTTAATTTTTTTGATTGCAGAACATTTAATCTAAGACTTAGTAACGCGTGCGCTTTGAAATTAGTTTGTGAAGTTTGTGATAATCTTGTATGTTATGCCTAGAGAGGAATGCGCTGAAGGTTCTATCCCTGTATCTCTGCTAAGTTCGGTGGAAGATGGAGAAGTACTCGGAACTTTTAGAGACCTTCCTAATTTAGGTAATCGTTAATGGTGGTATTGTTAATGCGAACGGCCGAACAATTTAGGCATAACAAGAAGGTAAGAACTGGGCGAAGACACCGTTGACCAACAACTGTGGTTTAATAAAGTTTGGTTTAAAAAAATTAAAAATTATTGCTGGTTATGTGACTTCACGTCACTGACTCGACTAATTATACCGGTTGTTGGTGAGAAATCCGAACCCTGCTTTTCGCAGCGCAAAATTAAATTAGACTTTGCAGGGAGCTCGAACTCCGTCAAAACGTAGCCCCAGCCGTTCGAGCAGAATGCCAAAGTTTCTGGGCACCAGCCGTTCTCTTATTTAAAAGCTATAAGCGATTTCCTGAAAATTTTAATGGAAAAATGGCGGCGAACGGCTGGGGCTACGTTCTAACGGGATTTGAGCTCTCCGCGATGTCTAGTTTATTTTTGCGGTGCGAAAAGCCGGGTTTGGATTTCTCACAAACACCCCACAGTTAAGCTATAATTGTGCGATTGCGGCCTGTTTTTTTACTGAACCATAAAAGCGGTTGTCGGCAAATGTTGAAGTACATTTCATTTGTTGGATGGAGTAGGAAGTTTGTGTTTTAAGTGTAGAGCTTACGAAAATACGTCAAAAATAAGGAAAACTACAAAGAGTAGTTTTCTTTTATTTTTTTTATTTTTTTCCAGATGTTAAAAGTTTTTTTTTTTTTTTTTTTGCGTGGTTTTGCGCACTCGAATTACATTTTCAAAACAAAGGAAAATTATGTAGCAGAGCACAAGCACGAGCGAAGTCAGTCTCAGTCTCGTACATCACACACGAGACACACGGTGTTCACTTCGCGTATAATAGGGATTTTTAGGGAACCGTTTTTCATCATCCAATATGGTACGATACAGTACGGTACGAACTGCGCGTGTGGGAGACTTCTGCGTTAGCGCATGCGCAGTTTGTACCGGAAAGCCCACCGTACAGTATCGGGTGTGCAAACACGGTTCCCTAAAACTCCCTCATAGGGAGCTCTAGGAAACCCCCTACAACGGTTCCCTACAACTCTCTAATGACAAAACGATGTGCGGACACGCCTCGGGTATGTCCGAATCGTGTTTGCTTCATTCATTTGTGTGCTTCGAAGATCTCTGCGGACTGCAGCATTATGGACGACCCATGTGACAGGACCCGTAACTCTGCCGACAAGGTTGGCGACGCGCTTGCGCAGTAGAAGCATCGCGCGCTATATGTGGCAGTGATTTCGCTGAGACTCTATACACCAACTCATGTTTACAAACAAGCCGGAGCGCCCCTAGCGGACGCCACCGGCGCCGCGCATGCGCGGTGGATGGTGGGCAAGAAGCCCGCCGTCGCCCATAAACAAACCATTGAATTGCGTTGTTGTCGGCGTCGGTGGGAGTCCCCGTGTTCTTTTTCGCGTTGGAATTGTTGATTCTACGTCCTCCTAACAATGTCTGACTACTTGAGCGGCTTCAGCAAAACTATCGAGGCAAAACTTTGCGTGAATAATGTGACGTGCGGCGATTCATTTCACGTGGACGCCGCAGAATGGGCGCTAAAGCCTGACTCCCACGATGAGATTCTGCTCGCTATTTTCAGTCGCGACGTCGCTCGGACTGCAAAAGCGTGGACCGTAGCCGAGGTGGTGGACATCGATACTGAAAACCGCAAGTAGAATCGGGCATTACAAGTCGGTGATGGCCACTGGTAGCAATGATCAACTACTTCTTGTATCTGTTTACACCTTAGCCGACTTACCCCAACCAACCTTCAAAAGTGTTTTGAGGCCTGCACTTAGTTCTTATCGCAATTACCGGGTCAACGTTTGGTTTACGGGCCGCTGTCGTTTGAACGAGCTGACGACAAAAAGCAGCCAAGTTTGAAAGAGCAGACGACAGTTCGAACCCACGCGCAATGGAGTACGGACAAGAAGCACCGCGTCCCGCGTCAACAAACCATTCGAATGTCACGTTGTCGGCGTCCTGTGTGAGTCTGCATACTCTTTTCGCGTTGGAGTTGTCGATTCTACGTCCTCATCGCAATGTCTTACCACTTCAATCGCCTGAGCGAAATTATCGAGGTTCGTTACGCCGCTAAACTTTCCGTAAGTAATTTGACGTGCGGCGATTCATTCGCATGAACGCTGCAGAATGGACGCCAAAACCATGATGAGATTCTTGTAGCTATTTTCGGTCGCGACGTCGCTCGTGCTGCAAAAGTGTAAAAGGTAGCGGCGATGATCGACATCGATACTGAAAATCGGAAGCGGGAACAGACAAAGCGTAACAAGTAGGTGATGGCCACCGGTACCAATAATTAACATGTATCTACTGTTTACACCGAGCCTACTTAAGTCTTTTGAGGCCTGCAATGACTTCTTATTGCAATCACCGGGTCAAACTTTGGTCTACGGGCCGCTTTTGTTTGAACGAGCAGACGACAAAAAGCAGACAACTTTGAAAGAGCAGACGAAAGTTCGAACGATCAGGCGGCCGTGTGAATTTGAAGACGCACTGAATCCATGGGTGGTCCGGACAACTTGGGGGTTTTCTCTCGGTCATGTTGGAACAAAGCAAATACATCTGGCGACTACAAATTGTGGCCCGCACACGTAATCGTAGTTCGACAGCGTCAGGTTTGCCCTTTTCACGGCTGCTATCCACGTTCTCGGACGAACGGAGGGTGCAAAAACACATGAAAACTGATCTTCAAACCTTCCCAGACTCTCTTGGTAAAGCCCCCATCGCAGCATTTTGACGAGAAGGCAGGTTTTTTGTCTCGTTTCTTCCAAAGGAACACAGGAATGCATGTCTGGCACGGCGACTTCTGCCCACCGCCCGAGACCGGAAGTGCGTCCGGCGCGCCACCACCGCGGCGTGACGTAGGAGAGTTGAGTTGGTGTATACAAACGAACTTTTTGGCTCATTTGGTTGAGTGCGAGTTTACGCTGCACGTTTCCGCGGCTATGCTTACGAGTGTATGTAGAGTGATCAATGCATCGCTATACCGAAGAAGCGTCCAAATAAAATATTAAACTCATGTCGAGTTCGTTTCGCGAAATAATATTGATTCGGGCCGTATGCCGATAAAGAAATCCAAGATTCGTTCGTCTTTCTTCGATTAATCGATCGGTCGATTTAATCTTATGTGAAGGGCGATAGGATTGCTGAAGCATTGCGAAAGCAATCGTTTTCGTGATGTAAGAACAGTATTTTTGTTTTTTCGTTACGCCATTTCGTTCTATTTAATGATTTTGTTTGGCGTACACTAAAATGAACCGCTGGTGGCGGAAGCAGACAAAAAAAAAATGTACACAACATTCTATACACGCCAAGCTTTTAGAAGTAAGTGCTGTTTGATTAATTGGAAGCACGAAATAAGTGTTATTTATCTTGATATTGTTATTACATTCAAATATGGAACAACGCTGATAAATAAATGACTATGCTTCCCGTATAATGCTTGTTTTTTTTTGTTGGTTGGCGCTGTGTGGTCTTTGTTTCTTTTTTGAGCATATTGAGACTCGAAAAAACAAATTACCATATGGAACATTTTTACACACCTCCCCGGTTGGGTACTCTGAAAACGGTGTTTCCTGGAGGAGCTAAAGTCTCTTCAGAGATCGCATTATTAATGCCGAGTTTGACAGCGATATGTGCTGCTGTTCGTGACAAGCCCGGAGGAAGGCCCATCGTCGACTTATTTATCTGTATTAGTCAGTCAGTAGGTTAATCGTTTAGTTACATGCCCCTAATATTGATATACTGTTTCCATCAAGCGCGCCGGTCTTAGTCACCTTTTGAGCCCAATTGCCGCATTGAATATCCGGTCGCGGACGATATAAAAAAGTCCAGGCGACCCCGTGGCTCAGAAAACCTCCAGTGCCATCTAACGGAAGAAAGCTGAGTTATCACCGAGGCTGTTGTGTGAAAGAGCGGCATTTCAGCGGCTGTTCGACTTCTGTCGTTACTCCCCACTTAGTCAGCCAACGATTGCCGAGTCAACACCGATAGTATAGTAGTGTTCGGTGAAATAAAATCAAAAGCTGCTCGTTGTCATTGATCCCGCGAACTTATTATTAAACACCCAGAAACTGATCGGTCATCGTGCCGATCTGGTGAATTCGGCCACGCAACAGCATCCTTTTTTTCTGATGTTTTTGTCTTTTGCAGAAGTGATGTGGTCCGGTCGCCTGCTCTCGAGCGCGCGCTCGCTCGCTGGGTTGAACCGTAGTTCGGGCTGTTTGGGCAACGAGCCGCGTGCATTCCAGATATCCCTGCGCGATCCCACCGGTCGGAGGCGTGAGAATACTTCGCTTGCTATTGGCTGACAGTGGTCCTGCTTTCGGAACGTCCTCTTCCCTTCTCCGGGGATGACCTCGGTGTGTTGCGATCTGTGATCGCTTTTTTAATAGGGAACCCGCGGCCGCCTATCGTCATGATTTAGGCATCTTAGTACGCTTTGAGCCAGCCTAGTGAGTTATCCCCATACGTTGGCGATCTCAGAAACCTCCTCAGGGCAGTGCTGAAAGTCGCCCGTAAGATGCGGGGAGTCTTTACATACTGTGGCAAAGGGAAGAGGTAAAGGGGGGAATCATATTAGGTGCGCATAAAACGAACTTGATTAAAACATATGCGTAACCCGGCATGTTTCTCAGAAAATAAATCCGACCAACAACGTGAATTTAGATTATTTGTGTCATCAAGAATTAATAGTATTCCCGAAACATTCGCCATTTGGTTCCACACCAAATCTACATAGCTACACACAACATAGCTGTTTTTTTTTCTCCTGAGATCGCTACTCAACAAAACTTGAATCAGAAATCATAACATTTCTGATTACAAGATGGAGAACTGATGAATGTGTTTTCACCAACGCCAGAGCTATGGCGGGGGTTTCAGACACCCTTTCAAACTCACCCCCCCTGAGACACCCCCCCCCCCCCCCCCCGCCTTCCACCCGGACTTTAAGCACAGCCTCAGAACACCTTTATATCTCTAATGGTTGAGCTTTCTACTGAGCGCGGCAGGCCTTGTAAGCCACGCGCCAGCTTGGACTCCTTTATATCGTGCGCGACGGTACCCTCTATGTTAGCCATAGAATTGTAAAGGAATAGAAGACGCGCAGCTGTCCATAGCCTGGAACAGCAAACATATAAGGTGTCACCATGTTTACGATATAACAAAAAATATTGCCACGAATGACAATTGATGAGGCGACGAAAACTTAAACAGGCAAACTTGTGCGCAAAACAAAAAGGGAACAGAAGATAACAATGGAGCGTCGCGGGCGTCGAAGACGGCGTAACAGCATGATCGAACGCTGGGGCGAGACTGACTGCGGCTCGCCACGCGGAGCCCTTTATGTACACGCATGGGCTTCTGGAACAGTCGGCGTAGAATGTTCGACGTGTAGAACATTCGGAACTCAAACAATCAACGAGGTTTTTGAATTTACCAGAGATATATATTGAAAGGATAAATAAAAGACACGCCGCTCCCAGGAATCGAACCCTGGGCTTCCGCACGAAAGTCAAGCGCGGTAACCACTGGGCCACGCACGCGTCCCTCGCCGACGCGCGTGGAAATATTAGCATCTTCCGGCATTGGTACATAATCTCAGCTGTTTTGTTCTTGCTTTCTGATGTAAGCGGTAAAATGTAATGCCCGCCAAAACCCTTTCGGAGTAGAACGCGAAAAAGCGCCGAAGTCGCGTTCGCGCTAACAGTGTCCCCCAGTGTGTATGCGTACGTTACGGCGCATCGAACCATCCAGGTATTTCTGAGCTTAACTATGCAGAAGAAATTTCCTAACGTAATTCGCTGGATTGAACTCATTTTTTGAGAATACATCTGCTAGCGCTCCATGGCCAACGCGAAAAGGAGGACTGGACACCACGGTGCAGTGATCTCGCCCTTCTCTCCCTGTCTTGGAGCGCTACGATGTATTCTCAAATTCAAGGCCAACTCGCCCAAGAATATCAGCACGACGTACTGTGCTTATCCATTCTTTACACGTGTTTTTTTATTTTTTTTATTTTAAAATGTAGAAAAAAGAAAGAAAAAAAATGTTTTAACGGGATGGGGAATTTTTATTTTGGCCCCGTCCGAAAGCTTTCCGGAAACTGTGCTACTTCCTCGGGCGCCGTGACCCTGAGCCTCGGCTGGAACATGTGCGGCGACGGGCGAAGCATTCCTCGGACCCTCGCGTAGCCCTGGAATGCCCCGGAATGTTCCCGTGGCCCACTGCCAGGAACCGACCGCCTCGCGATCCAGTCGCGCAGGATCGCGCGTCACACGGAACTCCATTCGAGAGCCTCCGACATTCGCTCACTGCAGACTGCACCACCAGGAAAAAGCAGAAAAATCCCATTACCTAGCAAATATTTTGTCGATGTGGTAGTGGCTATTTGTTTTACTGTCATACTAAAGGCAATGCAAGTAACGTTAAGTATGAAGTAACCGCGTCGCCTCCAGTGCGAGTTTCCAACCTTCGATGAGACTTCGGTTCCCTGGCAGCCAAAACAACAACGGATGGTAACGAGCGCATTCTGGAGGCGGAGCTCCTACTTCGTTCCTATCCTGCGACCGACTATAGTCATCTCGAGTTTAAGTTTCATGAGCTGACCATTGTCTGAAGTGCGACACAAGCATATTTACGCGTACGTATGACAGATAAACAAAAAAACCTTAATTGATCATCTTTTTTTTTTTTTACTTTATATACACAAAAGCGGTTGATGTTTGGTTTCTCTCCCCTCGAAATATTGCGGCGTGCTTTATGGTTGATGACGGAGGCACGCTGCAACGGTTCAACTCCATCTCACAGCTCGTGTGCACTAACCTGTTGTGTGCAACCGCGTTGCAACTCTCCGTCGGAAAAAAAGCATCGCGTAAATTTTTTGAAATTATCGCAGGAGGCACGACTCAAAGCGAACGAGTCGGGTATAAATGGCAGCAAGCATCAACTTGCCGCGCCGCTCGTCGGGTGCCCGTAATTACGTGTAATGACTGACAGCTTAATAAGAAACGCACGATTCGTTCTTTGGCGTTCGTATCGGCTGCGGTAATAGGATGATTGGAACTCGCCATGTTCTGCACGTTTCTTCAGCTGCCGGAGGCCATAAAAAAGTTTTATTAACGTCATCTTGATGGGACGCTATAGGAGGTTCACAACGTCTATACGCATATATTCCCATAGCCTCCTCCTTACTCACAAAGCCTGGCAGTTCGACGACGGAGCCATAGAGTGCCCGGTCGTAGATTTGGAGCGCGACGATCTGGTAGCAGAGAGCATCAAAGAGCCGTTTCTCGGAGAACCTGGACGTCAGCGCTCAGCCTTTGCAGCGGCGAGCACCATGAAACGTACTTGTTCACTCGGGAGCAGTGTGTTTTGGAGTCTCACCGCAGCGGAACGATAGTCACAAGGCTCTCCTCGCATTCGTTGTCTGGCGCTCCACCTTTTCCATTTCGGCGGCCGATTCTCGTGGCGATCTGCCAGGCTTTGCCAGTATATAGGAGGCTATATTACCCAAGTGCAGTCTTACATGAACTCCACCATGTGCGGGGTGGCAGTCTTTATCCCCTATCGCCTTGAAGCTCTTTGCTCTTGAAACAGCTGGAGCTGATCCTCCATGCACTACAAGAAGGCTACATACTTCCTTTTTTTTTTTTTGACACGAAAGCTTTAGGAAGTTTGTGTGGCAGAAAATTGGTGGCGTCGCGGAAAAGCCTGCGTCGGTGGCATGGCGCGAAAATCATGATTGGTCGGAAGGGTCATGACGTCGCAGCCACATGACCTTTCGCAGGAATTTCAAACAACCCACAACATCACGTGAAACGTGACGTCACGCGAGGCATGAAGGTGGTTAAAAACATTACATGTAATGCGAATTAAAGATCGCCGTATGTGTCAAAGGATTTCACTCTATAAAGTAATTCATTTGCCTTAAAGAAAAATTTGAACAATTTTAGGCGGGATTCGAACCCATGACCCGTCGGCGAACGAGAAGGCGATGCGAACGAGGCCCGATAACGCTGTCGGTCGCGTTCCACTCTTAATGGCGAAGCTTAAGCGTCCTCCAAGTTTCTTTTTTTTTTTTTTCTGATCAGGGAAAATGGCATGTAGTGTCCAAACCCCCACCCCCCCCCCCCCCCCCCAAAAAAAAACAACAACAAAAAAAAAAACAGTGTGCAGAGGCAGGTTGAGGCGCCTGTATGACATTGGTCGTACAAGAACTGTCTGCAGGGATGTTGGAAACGTACATACGCGTGAAGCAAACGTGCTATGCGCTGAGGATCGTGTCCGCGCATAATTAATCTTATGGTGTTCGCAGCCAACACCGCGTCATTTGTATACGATCCGTATGAGCGGTGCAACGGCGCGGTGCGACGCGCGACAACGCGAGCTCCGCAACGCAAAGCGTCCCAGTTCAAGTCTCCAGACACCCTGTTCGTGCATTATGCAGAACACACAATGACGCAATTAGCTGTACGAACCCGCCACGAGCGTGTTTGGAGCACGTTTGTTTCACGCATATGTAAACGCTTCGAACGCGAGTGCAGACACATTTTGTATACGAGTAATGTAACGAAAAACTATCGCGCGAGAAAACTTAGCGCACACACACACTTCTTAGACAGTGTTTGTAGACTATCTTTTGTACGACATTCTGAGTGTTAACGCGGCTTAAGACTGCGTAACTGTATTATAGTGTCGTCCCTGGCGCAAACAGTGCCTCGGGCGAAACACTCTCGTGACGAGCGCCCAGGGTAGGGTCCAAACCAAAAAACAGTCATTAAAGGCTTTTTTTTTTTTCTTTTCGGTCGTTGTTCAGACAGTTTCGATGGGACTGGCGTCATTAGCGATGATTCCTCAGCACCGCAGGCGGTCAGCTACAGTGGGCAAGCACGCCCCTCCGCCGGAGACGGTCCCGCGGTGAACATATCCATTAGCGAGGCGCCGCCGGGGCGTCGACGCCGCCTCTATAGCTCGGCCTTCGGGAAGAGTCTGATCCGCCAACCGCCCGACCACTCACAGAGTCTGGACTCCGGCTTGAAGCACCCCATGGCGTACTCTCTCTACGAAATTTACAATAATCGCCTTTTGGGCGCTATCACCTTTGTCTACTGGGCCGTCGAAGGCGTTCTCCCCCCCCCCCCCCCCCCCCCCCTAGTACCTCTCTTGCACGAAATACGAAACGCGGCGCGTGCGTAAAGAGCCCAGTGACTCAGCATTTCGCGCCTGGGAGAGCCAATCGTCGCAGGCGAGGCCGAACGACGGGGCTGAAATTGTATGTTTACACTCTAAAAAAAGCTTGTGCGTCTGCTTTCCCGCACAACGCTCGGAGAGCCAATCGCCGTAACTTACGGAGGCAGCTCAGCAAATGACAATACCGAAACATGTGTTTAAAAAAAAAAAAAAAAAAACGCACCCTGATTTGTGACATTAAGGGCCGGTTGCACCAACGCCGCTTACCTTAACCCAAAGCGGCACTTTCCTAAGCCGGCTTAGCGCCCTAAACCGAGCTTAGGTAAGCACGGGTTTAAATTCCGGTTGCACCAACGTTAAGCCGGCTTTACAGACGCGCCCCTAGCTAAACGCTGGATTTGCGTAGGGAATCTAGGGACAAACAGAGCAAACTAGGGAACGCTCAGAGCGACGAATACGATTGGCGGAGAGGAATCACGTGATGTAAAAAAACAAAAAAAAACAAAAAAAAAAACAAAAAAAAACAAAAAAAACAACTGCCGTAGTAGTTGTCGTCGGCGTCTGCTTTTCGCTGTATTTCTTCGGTGAGTAACAAATTAAAGGTCTCCAAATTCAATCATTTTTTCGTTTAACTTTCAGTAACAGAAGTCAAAGCTTCAAATAAACACGAATGCTCTTTACATCAGTGATTGTGTGTTTAATATCGGTTGATAACAGGATATTTTGACAGTGGTAGTAGTTTTCGTGCTCACATTTTGAGGCGAAGGAGCCATCGGGGGCCCCAAATCTCACCGAACGCGAGAAGGACACTACTCGCTACATCGCTGAAGACAAAACACCATGGATATAAGTAGGCAGGTAAGATGACTACTAAAACCAAGTCAAGCCTGAGACCGATGAAGTTCAAAACAGTGACGAACTCGCCACGGCAGCTGCGAAAATGCCCGGAAATCGTCGAATAGAAGTCGTCGAGAGGTCAGGTCACGAGACCTTGGATCGACGGTACTCGTTGCTATCAGCAAGGTGACAGAACTGCACTGCACCGTCGTTGAACATCCGCTACAGCCTCAAACGGACTTCAGTTTCACACTGTCAAGTTCAGAAAAAAAAAAAAAAAAAAAAAAAACTCCCACTAGTATATCACATCGTGCCGATAAGAACGGTCGTCTCTTCGCATCACCTGCCCCAGCCTGCCCCGATACAGCAATGCACGAATCTAACATAGTAGTCGTTACGATTTGTCGTCGCCACGAATGAAAGATATAAAGCAAAATATTCCTAAAAAATCGCGATCACCAAAAAAGTTACGGAGGACACAACAAGGCGCAACTTTCAACTGAATTTTATTGAAAACGTGTTCCGGTATATAGTCTGAACCATCGTCACAATGACAACAAACGACAAAAGTAAAGGGAAAACACCATCACAGAGCACAACTCGGAAACAACAGTATCTCGTTCTCGGGAAACGAATGAAAGATATAAAGCAAAGTATATAAAAAAAATGCGATCACCAAAAAAGTTACAGTTATGGAACGATACAGTTTTCTGAAGCCAAGATTCTACTCGCGAGATAAGGAAAATTCACTGAAGATTGTCTCAAAACTCAGAAAACGAAAGAAATTGAATTCTCGCTGTTTTATTACTTAAAAGCGCCGCAATCTAATGCAAACGGCAGAGGTGTCGACAATCAGCTGATCGCCGAGATCATGTACTGCCACTATTCAACGCGCTGATCAGATTGAAGGATACGCGCTGCAAGTGTAGATAAACAAGGTGGTAAATAGCAATACGTTACAGCTATGCGAAAATCAGTAAGTACATACGAATAAGCTCGTTGACAGAAGAACCAACGGGAATACAGACGTGAGCCCCACAGCTCCGTACGTTTCTCGGTTAGGGCTAACACGCCCTGAAAGTGGAGAGCCAACTTGAAAACAGGGGTCGATCAACACTTCACGCGACAATATTTTGCATCCTTGTCACAATCGAAAGTCATTTTGTCGAAACTTTCACGCTGATGTAGCCTAAAACACTTTGCACAACCAATTTCGTCCACCGCGTCGACCGCGACAAACCAGCCGCCATCTTTTTAATCCAGGATTAAGAAACAACCAAAAACAAAGCGCCCAATGTTGAGCGCTTAAGTTAAGCGTAGTTTAGTGCTAAGTTTAGCGATAAGCGAGTTTGGTGCAACCGAACGAAGCCGAAACTAAGCTTAAGTTCTCGGCTAAGCTCCGCTTTGCGCTAAGCGACGTTGGTGCAACCGGCCCTAAGCAATTCAAAACGTCACGCTTGCATTGCTTAATGTCACAAATCAGGCTGCGTTTTTTGGTCTAAATATATGTTTCGGCATCATCCGCTGAGCTGCCTTCGTAAGTTGCGGTGATTGGTTCTCCAAGTGTTGTGCGGGAAAGTAGACGCACGGGCTTTTTTTAGAGTAGACCTAAAAAAAAAAAAAACGATTCTGCGCCGCGTGGACGCTTGCATTACGCTTCACCGTGCTCGATGCCGCACCACAGGCTTTTATATTAGGTCTTCATCGCATTTTCAGCCTCGTTCTCGAAGTGTTCTTGAAAGCAGGAATAAGTTCGCACCGAAGGCGAAACTACCGAAGCTCCTTCCTGCTGTTTTCACTTCGTCAATAACTCTAACTTGGTTGACGGTTAACCCGCGTTAATCGCATATGTTGTGCCTAAATCATTTCGAGGCTTCGTTCCAAATAACACTTACGGTAACTGAAGTTAAAACAATAATTTTCACGGTCCTTTTCAAAGTGACTTTAGAAGCGATCAGGCTCGTAGCTTCCGGAGAGACGAGTCGACACGCCCAGCGCCATTGAAGCCTCTCGGCCGGCGTGTAAACAAACAAGCCGAGAATTGTGACATACTGACGTCAAAGTTCGCCCTTCTCCTCCTCTTCCTTAAGATATCAAGGAGAGCGAGAGGGAAGCTGGAGAAGGAGCGAGCATATTTTCCCGGTCCGCCTTCAGGAAGCCCTGGCGTCGATCCAATGAGTCAGGCGTCAATAAGTCACCCGCGTCCTTGCCTTCGCTGTCTGTCTTCTTCGTCCGATGCGAAACTGAACGTCAACGCGAAAACCTGCGGCACGGGTGCCCAGCAAGTATTTTGTTTGGCTGCGCGAATATTCGAGCGCGAAAGTTTTGGAAACAGGGGGACAACGCTTTGATGGGGGGACCCAAACCGTTTGAGCCCCGTATTCTAATGATGGCTTTATGCGTTTGGCAGAAACGTCTTTACGTGGTATAACATAACAACAACTGCCACAAAATGTCGGCAGTAGAGCACTTGTTTCTGCTGCTCTACAAAATATTGAGACGTTCGCGGAAGTCATTTTGCCTTCTCGTCATGCGTGCTAAAAAAAAAAAAAAAAAAAAAGCCCCGAGATTATCGTCACTATTTGAGAACAACCATGTGTTCTCAGATATGTGGCATATGCCAGATGGGGACGCTGGCCTGATGAGCTACTGCTGCGACATGTGCTGTCTGGAGCAGCGCTTCCGACTGGTGTGTTTAGCGTCCTATCCCGCCCGTACATCGTGGTCCCAAAGTGGCCACGAATGACATCATAAAAACCCAGGTGTCACGCTGTCGGATGTCGCGATCCTGGCGGTTGGTCATAGAAATGCTGGCGAGAAGCACGAGCGAACGTGAGATGCTGCTGTCGTCGCGGCGTCCCAACTTCTGTCTGCCGAAACTTGCGTGGACCGCCACACTGGAGAGCGACCTGCAGCAGAACAGGCGCCTGCCACATCGAGAACCGCTGCTGGGACGCCGCCAGAATCGCGACCGGCAACAGCGTGACACTTGTATGACGTGACAAGGCGAAAATCGAGGGACCACTTTTTTGGACGCTGTACACGCAATAGTCAGGGACGCGTTCCGGGCACCATACTACAAGCAACTCTGGCAACTCTGGTACGGCAAACGATGCATATGACCCCTCACGAACACCGAAAAAAAGAAAACTCCTAACATATGTTATTGTATGTGCGTCTTTATACTCCATCGCGGAACGTCTCGTGATGTCGCTATGGCTGCAACCAAGGAATCGTTCATATCTCTTCTCCCGGAATAAGGAACCATTAACCCAGACTTGTTTCACACTGCACTGCCCGCCGCTTGTTTCAAGAGATACTTCGACGGACCGAGCGTCACTAACAGTGCCCTACATTTTTCCGTTGCCATTTATATCCAAGTCTCACTAACCCACCGTGGACAACTCTGCCCCCGTAGATACAAGCTGAAATCCTGGGTTTTGAAACAAAATTTTCTGCGGCTCTTTAAAAAATAAAGTGCTATAAATGCTGCGCCATTTGCTCCAGACTGCCACTAGGTGCTTACCCAGCTACACACTGCACAAAAAAATAATGTAAATAATTTCCGCTAACATTGCGCCAGAAGTCAGTATAGTTTATCTTCATCAGCACAGAAACCGATAGTTCTAGCGTCGCTATTTGCTGAATTGTTACGGTAAGCTTGTGCTAAATTTTGAAAGTGTATTCGGACGTTTCCCGATATTCTTTATCTGTGGTCTATTCGGGCGGGTTAGTCTGCTTCGTTGGGTGCGCTTCTCGCACCACTCTCCGGTGCACTACGAAAAAGCTACTCCTGCGGTAACGTAGACATCGCGACTTTGCGTAGCTCGCTTCGCCGCAGCGCATCCTTGTGCTAAGGAGAAGAACTCTCCCCCGGAGCGGTATGGCGCTCGAGCGTGGCTGTATTCGGGAGGACAAATGACTTGGAGGATGCTGATGTGACAATGCATTAAAAGGAACGAAACAAAATCGCGGTTTGTCTGTATAACACATTGCGGCCCCCTGATAAGTTGCATGCTCCAGTGTTTTTGTTTTTTTTGTTTTTTTAAAGTTTTTTTTCTTGTTTTTAAATCTTGTTTTTTTTTAAGTTTGGAGGGATGAACTTGGGTATAAGGAAAGGATTGACGAATAACCTTGGATAGATGTAGCTGGGCTGCCCCTAATCACGGTAAAAACCTGGCAGACTTGAGCTCACGGCGGTGGGGCAATAAAACCGTAACTCTAAAAAGGAAAGTGATCCAGTCCGATCCTTGTCGAGGAACATGATGTAGGTGGAGTTTATCGCAAGTTGCACGCATGCTTGGGCAACACAAATATGTCACGTAAGTGTATATACAACATAGCAATGATATAGTTAATCATCAAAATTACAGAAGAGCCCCGATCAATCTTAAGAGGTTGATAATACGTCACACTTTTTTTTTTTCAACTAAGGGTCGCTGTGTTTCATATCAGCTGGCTAGCCCATTGTACAACTTCAGTTTGTGAGTAATGCACGAAGCACAGTCAGGAAACTCGGTGTGTGATTCTGTGTTCTACCTCTTTCTCTTTTCAGACGGAATACGGGCTCAGCGAGGAGCAAATTGCAGGTACGTACGGGAAGCGTCGGACATGTTGCCGCGGACATGGAACCTTTTGCACGCTGGCTATAGCCGCATTCCGTGCAGAAGCCTCCTGCGTCGGGCGCCTAAGAGCTGCGCTCTAAAACTGAAGGTCTGTTATGGCGCCGCCCATGCACAGATGCTGCAATAATTTGCAAGTGCGATCCAGACTTAACCTCGAACCGCGTGCCGAGGTGAGGCAGACCAACGTTACTTTGAGGCAGACCTGCTCTCCAGCCAGGACGTTCGCTGCTTGTCGTACCATGTTGCCAAGCGTCTCTTGCTGAAGCATACAACACTGAGCGCAGAAAGAAATTAAAAATAATAAGTATAAAACATACAGGTGTTGTTTTCGACCGCGAAAGTGCACGAGTAATTTAATAAAAACAAGCTCAACCTGTTAGAAATTCAAAGGGTTGAAAAATATCTAGTCTCAAAGCGCTCATCAGAATCCGCCAGAAGCCGCATGGCCCTTACATCAATGATGGCTGCGCTCGCGGCAGCTCTGGATTCAACGACGTGCTGGAACGGAGGCTGCGATCGTTATGAAGCCAGCTCCAGTGTGTCGCTAGCGCTGGCCGTCGGCGATACACCAGACGCCGCCATCTTGTCATCGCGCACGCAAATGACGTGTCCCTCAGGACGCACCCCAGTAAGGCGGATACCTTACGCGGTGCCAGCATCGCTTAAAATGGCAGCGCGCAGGAGCCTTTCTCGCAAACGTGTATACTCGGCGTCAACTACTGCGTGCTACGTCGTCAAAACTAACTTATCTTTCACAGTACTCCAACTCTGTCAAAGCTAGTTGCGCAAGCGCATGCAAATGAGGCGCAAAGGACAGTGCCACGCGCTCTCGCAGCCTTGACAATGTAGTACAAAATAGTTGACGCGGAGCATCGGGGACTTGCGCGATCAAAAGCGTCGCTGTGGTCGGCCGTGCACAATTGGCCGAATGCTGACTATGACGTCAGCAAAGGATGTTTCATCGACGGAAATAGGTGGACTGTAAGATCTTCGATTTTGACGCTGTTGGCAGAGTTGGCTTCAAAGCGCTATGATTTCAAGCTTCCACCATGCTCATTACAAACACCATGGAACTTGTTGTTCGCATAGTAATGACGTCACGAGAGGGAACCATATGAGGGCGCCACCAAAACATTTTGCCGCTAATACACGCTTTCAGGCAGCTGTGCATGGGTGCCGCCATAACCAACCTTCAGTTTTTGTTTCCTCTTATTCCGTTCGCTTCACTTCATCATTGCCACAGCAGGACAGCCTATTGCCACTTTAGGTGCTACGATGTCCTCCTCCCCCAGCATAGGCCTTTCTGGAGGCTCGTCAATGCACGCTTCAGTGGCTCGGCATCTTGGTAAGAAGGTCGGCAATGGCGGCTCAATTTGGCGCATGTTTAAAGAGTCCATAAAATAATCCGAGCATCTGTTTTAGAATGTTGACATCATCACGGTGAGAGCAAGCGCCAACACAGATTGGACACGAGTGATGTGTCAGCATTCGGCTGGGCCTTGTGTCATATCCTTGTTTCGAAGAGCGCCCGGTATTGCGCTCGGGCCCAATCGCTGAGTTAGCGCCATTCTAGGGTACTACGTCCCACGCATGTAGAGGAGGCTGTTCACAGGACTAGATTAAAGCCCCTCGATGTGTCAAGTGACTTTAGACTGGATTGCTCTTGGTATAATGTTGACTATAAACTGATCATTTTTAATTACGTTCCAGGCTCACGCAGCAAAAATGAAATCGCTTAGTCCTTCTAAGCTTATTGGCAACTTTCCCCGCGTGTTTTTGAACCTAATTCACTGCTTCGTGTTTTGACCGCCAGGCGCTGTGAATATCTGATTGACTCGAGAAGGCTAGCTAATGAACCTGCTGCCACAGATTTCTGGTTTAACCGCTAGTGCCATCGATTTCGCTTCAGTCGCCAATAGCACTAAATTTTTTTTACGCGCACCATTTTATATTAGAATTTAGGGGAGATATTTTTCTGCTAAATATCGTGGGAAAATTGTGACGTCACGTCACGTGACACTGTTACGCCAACTGACATCATGACATCACGTGACATCAAGTGACTCTTCGTCATGCGGACACCATGCATAGCACCGCGACGTCAAGTGACACTTCGTCATGTCACACCACGCGTATAGCCCCGGGACGTCAAGTGGCACTTCGTTATGCGGCACCACGCGTCGCGACGTCAAGTGGCACTTCGCCATGCGGCACCACGCGTAGTTCCGCGACGTCAAGTGGCACTTCCTCATGTGGCACCACGCGTAGTGCCGCGACGTCAACTGACACTTCGTCATGCGGACACACACGTAGCTCCGCAACGTCAAGTGACACTTCGTCATGCGGCACCACGCGTAGCATCGCGACGTCAAGTGGCACTGTCATGCGGCACCACACGTAGTGCCGGGACGTCAAGTGGCACTTCGTCATGCGGCACCACGCGTAGTTCCGCGACGTCAAGTGGCACTTCCTCATGTGGCACCACGCGTAGTGCCGCGACGTCAACTGACACTTCGTCATGCGGACACACACGTAGCTCCGCAACGTCAAGTGACACTTCGTCATGCGGCACCACGCGTAGCATCGCGACGTCAAGTGGCACTGTCATGCGGCACCACACGTAGTGCCGGGACGTCAAGTGGCACTTCGTCATGCGGCACCACGCGTAGTGCCGCGACGTCAAGTGGCACTTCCTCGTGTTGCACCACGCATAGTGCCGCGACGTCAACTGACACCTCGTCATGCGGACACACACGTAGCTCCGCAACGTCAAGTGACACTTCGTCATGCGGCACCACGCGTAACATCGCGACGTCAAGTGGCACTTCGTCATGCGGCACCACGCGTAGTGCCGCGACGTCAAGTGGCACTTCTCATGTTGCACCACGCGTAGTGCCGCGACGTCAACTGACACTTCGTCATGCGGACACACACGTAGCTCCGCAACATCAAGTGACACTTCGTCATGCGGCACCACGCGTAGCATCGCGACGTCAAGTGGCACTGTCATGCGGCACCACACGTAGTGCCGGGACGTCAAGTGGCACTTCGTCATGCGGCACCACGCGTAGTTCCGCGACGTCAAGTGGCACTTCCTCATGTGGCACCACGCGTAGTGCCGCGACGTCAACTGACACTTCGTCATGCGGACACACACGTAGCTCCGCAACGTCAAGTGACACTTCGTCATGCGGCACCACGCGTAGCATCGCGACGTCAAGTGGCACTGTCATGCGGCACCACACGTAGTGCCGGGACGTCAAGTGGCACTTCGTCATGCGGCACCACGCGTAGTGCTGCGACGTCAAGTGGCACTTCCTCGTGTTGCACCACGCATAGTGCCGCGACGTCAACTGACACCTCGTCATGCGGACACACACGTAGCTCCGCAACGTCAAGTGACACTTCGTCATGCGGCACCACGCGTAACATCGCGACGTCAAGTGGCACTTCGTCATGCGGCTCCACGCGTAGTGCCGCGACGTCAAGTGGCACTTCCTCATGTTGCACCACGCGTAGTGCCGCGACGTCAACTGACACTTCGTCATGCGGACACACACGTAGCTCCGCAACATCAAGTGACACTTCGTCATGCGGCACCACGCGTAGCATCGCGACGTCAAGTGGCACTGTCATGCGGCACCACACGTAGTGCCGGGACGTCAAGTGGCACTTCGTTATGCGGCACCACGCGTCGCGACGTCAAGTGGCACTTCGCCATGCGGCACCACGCGTAGTTCCGCGACGTCAAGTGGCACTTCCTCATGTGGCACCACGCGTAGTGCCGCGACGTCAACTAACACTTCGTCATGCGGACACACACGTAGCTCCGCAACGTCAAGTGACACTTCGTCATGCGGCACCACGCGTAGCATCGCGACGTCAAGTGGCACTGTCATGCGGCACCACACGTAGTGCCGGGACGTCAAGTGGCACTTCGTCATGCGGCACCACGCGTAGTGCCGCGACGTCAAGTGGCACTTCCTCATGTGGCACCACGCGTAGTGCCGCGATGTCAACTGACACTTCGTCATGCGGACACCATGCATAGCACCGCGACGTCAAGTGACACTTCGTCATGTCACACCACGCGTATAGCCCCGCGACGTCAAGTGGCACTTCGTCATTCGGCACCAGTGCCGCGACCTCAAGTGACACTTCGTCATGCTGCACCACGCGTAGCGCCGCGACGTCAAGTGGCACCTTGTCATGCGGCACCACGCGTAGTGCCCGGACGTCAAGTGGCAGTTCGTCATGCGGCACCACGCGTAGTGCCGCGACGTCAAGTGGCACTTCCTCATGTTGCACCACGCATAGTGCCGCGACGTCAACTGACACCTCGTCATGCGGACACACACGTAGCTCCGCAACGTCAAGTGACACTTCGTCATGCGGCACCACGCGTAACATCGCGACGTCAAGTGGCACTTTGTCATGCGGCACCACGCGTAGTGCCGGGACGTCAAGTGGCACTTCGTCATGCGGCACCACGCGTAGTGCCGCGACGTCAAGTGGCACTTCCTCATGTTGCACCACGCGTAGTGCCGCGACGTCAACTGACACTTCGTCATGCGGACACACACGTAGCTCCGCAACACCAAGTGACACCTCGTCATGCGGCACCACGCGTAGCATCGCGACGTCAAGTGGCACTGTCATGCGGCACCACACGTAGTGCCGGGACGTCAAGTGGCACTTCGTCATGCGGCACCACGCGTAGTTCCGCGACGTCAAGTGGCACTTCCTCATGTGGCACCACGCGTAGTGCCGCGACGTCAACTGACACTTCGTCATGCGGACACACACGTAGCTCCGCAACGTCAAGTGACACTTCGTCATGCGGCACCACGCGTAGCATCGCGTCGTCAAGTGGCACTGTCATGCGGCACCACACGTAGTGCCGGGACGTCAAGTGGCACTTCGTCATGCGGCATCACGCGTAGTGCCGCGACGTCAAGTGGCACTTCCTCATGTGGCACCACGCGTAGTGCCGCGACGTCAACTGACACTTCGTCATGCGGACACACACGTAGCGCCGCGACGTCAAGTGGCACTTCGTCATGCAGCACCGCGCGTAGCGCCGCGACGTCAAGTGACACTTCCTCATGCGACACCACGCGTAGCCTCGCGACGTCAACTGACACTTCGCCATCCGACACCACGCGTGGCGCCGCGACGTCAAGTGGCACTTCCTCATGCGACATCACGCGTAGCACCGCGACATCAACTGACACTTCGTCATGCGGACACACACGTTGCGCCGCGACGTCAAGTGACACTTCGTCATGGGACACCACGCGTAGTGCCGCGACATTAAGTGGCGCTTCGTCATGCGGCACCACGCGTAGCGCCGCGACTTCAAGTGACACTTTGTCATGCGATACCAGGCGTAGCGCCGCGGCGTCAAATGGCACTTCGTCATGCGACACCACGCGTAGCGCCTCGACGTCAAGTGGCACTTCATCATGCGGCACCATGCGTAGCCCCGCGATGTCAACTGACACTTTGTCAAACGGACACACACGTTGTGCCGCGACGCCTGTTACACTTCGTCATGCGGCACTACGCGTAGTGCCGCGACGTCAAGTAACACTTCGTCATGCGTCACCACGCGTAGTGCCGCGACGTCAACTGACTCTTCGTCATGCGGACACACACGTAGCGCCGCGACGTCAAGTGGCACTTCGTCATGCAGCACTACGCGTAGCGCCGCGACGTCAAGTGACACTTCCTCATGCGACACCACGCGTAGCCTCGCGACGTCAACTCACACTTCGCCATCCGACACCACGCGTGGCGCCGCGACGTCAAGTGGCACTTCCTCATGCGACATCACGCGTAGCACCGCGACATCAACTGACACTTCGTCATGCGGACACACACGTTGCGCCGCGACGTCAAGTGGCACTTCGTCATGCAGCACCACGCGTAGTGCCGCGACGTAAAGTGACGCTTCGTCATGCGGCACCACGCGTAGCGCCGCGACTTCAAGTGACACATTGTCATGCGATACCAGGCGTAGCGCCGCGGCGTCCAATGGCACTTCGTCATGCGACACCACGCGTAGCGCCTCGACGTCAAGTGGCACTTCATCATGCGGCACCATGCGTAGCCCCGCGATGTCAACTGACACTTTGTCAAACGGACACACACGTTGTGCCGCGACGCCTGCTACACTTCGTCATGCGGCACTACGCGTAGTGCCGCGACGTCAAGTGGCACTTCGTCATGCGTCACCACGCGTAGTGCCGCGACGTCAACTGACTCTTCGTCATGCGGATACACACGTAGCGCCGCGAGGTCAATTGGTACTTCGTCATGCGGCACCACGCGTAGCCCCGCGACGTCAAGTGACACTTCGTCATGGGACACCACGCGCAGCCCCGCGACGTCAACTGACTCTTCGTCATGCGGATACACACGTAGCGCCGCGACGTCAGGTTACACTTCGTTATGCGGCACCACGCGTAGCGCCACGACGTCAAGTGGCACTTCGTCATGCGGCACCACGCGTCGCGACGTCAAGTGTCACTTCGCCATGCGGCACCACGCGTAGTGCCGCGACGTCAGGTGGCACTTCCTCATGTGGCACCACGCGTAGTGCCGCGACGTCAACTGACACTTCGTCATGCGGACACACACGTAGCTCCGCAACGTCAAGTGACACTTCGTCATGCGGCACCACGCGTAGCATCGCGACGTCAAGTGACACTTCGTCATGGGACACCACGCGCAGCCCCGCGACGTCAACTGACTCTTCGTCATGCGGATACACACGTAGCGCCGCGACGTCAGGTTACACTTCGTTATGCGGCACCACGCGTAGCGCCACGACGTCAAGTGGCACTTCGTCATGGGACACCACGCGCAGCCCCGCGACGTCAACTGACTCTTCGTCATGCGGATACACACGTAGCGCCGCGACGTCAGGTTACACTTCGTTATGCGGCACCACGCGTGGCGCCACGACGTCAAGTGGCACTTCGTCATGCGGCACCACGCGTCGCGACGTCAAGTGTCACTTCGCCATGCGGCACCACGCGTAGCGCCGCGATGTCAAGTGGCACTTTGTCATGTGGCACCACACATAGCGCCGCGACGTGAAGCGGCACTTCGTCATGTGGCACCACGCATAGTGCCGCGACGTCAAGCGGCACTTCGTCATGCTGCACCACGCGAAGCCCCGCGACGTGAAGTGACACTTCGTCATGGGACACCACGCGTAGCCCCGCGACATCAACTGACTCATCGTCATGCGGATACACGCGTAGCGCCGCGACGTCAAGTGACACTTCGTTATGCGGCACCACGCGTCGCGACGTCAAGTGGCACTTCGCCATGCGGCACCACGCGTAGTGCCGCGACGTCAAGTGGCACTTAGTCATGCGGCACCACAAATAGCGCCGCGACGTGAAACGGCACTTCGTCATGTGGCACCACGCATAGTGCCGCGACGTCAAGCGGCACTTCGTCATGCGGCACCACGTGTAGCCCCGCGACGTCAAGTGACACTTCGTCATGGGACACCACGCGTAGCCTCGCGACGTCAAGCGGCACTTCGTTATGCGGCACCACGCGTCGCGACGTCAAGTGGCACTTCGCCATGCGGCAATACGCGTAGTGCCGCGACGTCAAGTGGCACTTAGTCATGCGGCACCACACATAGCGCCGCGACGTGAAGCGGCACTTCGTCATGGGCCACCACGCGTAGCCCCGCGACGTCAACTGACTCTTCGTCATGCGGATACACACGTAGCGCCGCGACGTCAAGCGGCACTTCGTCATGCGGCACCACGCGTAGCCCCGCGACGTCAAGTGACACTTCGTCATGGGACACCACGCGTAGCCCCGCGACGTCAACTGACTCTTCGTCATGCGGATACACACGTAGCGCCGCGACGTCAAGTGACGCTTCGTCATGGCACACCACCCGTAGCCCCGCGACGTCAACTGACTCTTCGTCATGCGGATACACACGTAGCGCCGCGACGTCAGGCGGCACTTCGTCATGCGGCACCACGCGTAGCCCCGCGACGTCAAGTGGCACTTCGCCATGCGGCACCACGCGTAGTGCCGCGACGTCAAGTGGCACTTAGTCATGCGGCACCACACATAGCGCCGCGACGTGAAGCGGCACTTCGTCATGTGGCACCACGCATAGTGCCGCGACGTCAACTGACTCCTCGTCATGCGGATACACACATAGCGCCGCGACGTCAAGTGACACTTCGTTATGCGGCACCACGCGTTGCGACGTCAAGTGTCACTTCGCCATGCGGCACCACGCGTAGCCCCGCGACGTCAAGTGACACTTCGTCATGGCACACCACCCGTAGCCCCGCGACGTCAACTGACTCTTCGTCATGCGGATACACACGTAGCGCCGCGACGTCAAGCGGCACTTCGTCATGCGGCACCACGCGTAGCCCCGCGACGTCAAGTGGCACTTCGCCATGCGGCACCACGCGTAGTGCCGCGACGTCAAGTGGCACTTAGTCATGCGGCACCACACATGGCGCCGCGACGTGAAGCGGCACTTCGTCATGTGGCACCACGCATAGTGCCGCGACGTCAAGCGGCACTTCGTCATGCGGCACCACGCGTAGCCCCGCGACGTCAAGTGACACTTCGTCATGGGACACCACGCGTAGCCCCGCGACGTCAACTGACTCTTTGTCATGCGGATACACACGTAGCGCCGCGACGTCAAGTGACACTTCGTTATGCGGCACCACGCGTCGCGACGTCAAGTGGCACTTCGCCATGCGGCACCACGCGTAGTGCCGCGACGTCAAGTGGCACTTAGTCATGCGGCACCACACGTAGCGCCGCGACGTGAAGCGGCACTTCGTCATGTGGCACCACGCATAGTGCCGCGACGTCAAGCGGCACTTCGTCATGCGGCACCACGCGTAGCCCCGCCACGTCAAGTGACACTTCGTCATGGGACACCACGCGTAGCCCCGCGACGTCAACTGACTCTTCGTCATGCGGATACACACGTAGCGCCGCGACGTCAAGTGACACTTCGTTATGCGGCACCACGCGTCGCGACGTCAAGTGGCACTTCGCCATGCAGCACCACGGGTAGTGCCGCGACGTCAAGTGGCACTTAGTCATGCGGCACCACACATAGCGCCGCGACGTGAAGCGGCACTTCGTCATGTGGCACCACGCATAGTGCCGCGACGTCAAGCGGCACTTCGTCATGCGGCACCACGCGTAGCCCCGCGACGTCAAGTGACACTTCGTCATGGGACACCACGCGTAGCCCCGCGACGTCAACTGACTCTTCGTCATGCGGATACACACGTAGCGCCGCGACGTCAAGTGACACTTCGTTATGCGGCACCACGCGTCGCGACGTCAAGTGGCACTTCGCCATGCGGCACCACGCGTAGTGCCGCGACGTCAAGTGGCACTTAGTCATGCGGCACCACACGTAGCGCCGCGACGTGAAGCGGCACTTCGTCATGTGGCACCACGCATAGTGCCGCGACGTCAACTGACTCTTCGTCATGCGGATACACACGTAGCGCCGCGACGTCAACTGACACTTCGTTATGCGGCACCACGCGTCGCGACGTCAAATGTCACTTCGCCATGCGGCACCACGCGTAGTGCCGCGACGTCAAGTGGCACTTAGTCATGCGGCACCACACATAGCGCCGCGACGTGACGCGGCACTTCGTCATGTGGCACCACGCATAGTGCCGCGACGTCAACTGACTCTTCGTCATGCGGATACACACGTAGCGCCGCGACGTCAACTGACACTTCGTTATGCGGCACCACGCGTCGCGCCGTCAAATGTCACTTCGCCATGCGGCACCACGCGTAGTGCCGCGACGTCAAGTGGCACTTAGTCATGCGGCACCACACATAGCGCCGCGACGTGACGCGGCACTTCGTCATGTGGCACCACGCATAGTGCCGCGACGTCAAGCGGCACTTCGTCATGTGGCACCACGCATAGTGCCGCGACGTCAACTGACTCTTCGTCATGCGGATACACACGTAGCGCCGCGACGTCAACTGACACTTCGTTATGCGGCACCACGCGTCGCGACGTCAAATGTCACTTCGCCATGCGGCACCACGCGTAGTGCCGCGACGTCAAGTGGCACTTAGTCATGCGGCACCACACATAGCGCCGCGACGTGACGCGGCACTTCGTCATGTGGCACCACGCATAGTGCCGCGACGTCAACTGACTCTTCGTCATGCGGATACACACGTAGCGCCGCGACGTCAACTGACACTTCGTTATGCGGCACCACGCGTCGCGACGTCAAATGTCACTTCGCCATGCGGCACCACGCGTAGTGCCGCGACGTCAAGTGGCACTTAGTCATGCGGCACCACACATAGCGCCGCGACGTGACGCGGCACTTCGTCATGTGGCACCACGCATAGTGCCGCGACGTCAACTGACTCTTCGTCATGCGGATACACACGTAGCGCCGCGACGTCAACTGACACTTCGTTATGCGGCACCACGCGTCGCGACGTCAAGTGGCACTTCGCCATGCGGCACCACGCGTAGTGCCGCGACGTCAAGTGGCACTTAGTCATGCGGCACCACACGTAGCGCCGCGACGTGAAGCGGCACTTCGTCATGTGGCACCACGCATAGTGCCGCGACGTCAACTGACTCTTCGTCATGCGGATACACACGTAGCGCCGCGACGTCAACTGACACTTCGTTATGCGGCACCACGCGTCGCGACGTCAAATGTCACTTCGCCATGCGGCACCACGCGTAGTGCCGCGACGTCAAGTGGCACTTAGTCATGCGGCACCACACATAGCGCCGCGACGTGACGCGGCACTTCGTCATGTGGCACCACGCATAGTGCCGCGACGTCAAGCGGCACTTCGTCATGCGGCACCACGCGTAGCCCCGCGACGTCAAGTGACACTTCGTCATGGGACACCACGGGTAGCCCCGCGACGTCAACTGACTCTTCGTCATGCGGATACACACGTAGCGCCGCGACGTCAACTGACACTTCGTTATGCGGCACCACGACGTCAAGTGGCACTTCGCCATGCGGCACTACGCGTAGTGCCGCGACGTCAAGTGGCACTTCGTCATCCGACATCACGCGTAGCGCCGCGACGTCAACTGACACTTCGTCATGCGGCACCACGCGTAGTGCCGCGACGTCAAGTGGCATTTCGTCGTGCGATACCACGCGTAGCGCCGCGACGTCAAGTGGCACTTCGTCATGCGACGCCACGCGTAGCGCTGCGACGTCAAGTGACGCTTCCTCATGCGACACCACGGGTAACGCCATGACATCACGTGAAACTATTTCTCGTTTCAGGGCTATTAGCGGTGAGATGTTTTGGTGGCGCCCTCCTACGGTTTCCACTCTTGACGTCATTAGCTTACGAACAACAAGTTCCACGGTGTTTATAATTGGCATGGTGGACGCTTGAGATCATTGCACTCTGCAATCAACACTGCCAACACCGCCAAAATTGGAGTTCTTACAATTCTCTTATTTCTATCGATGAGAAAACCTTTGCTGACGTCATAGTCAGCATTTGGCCGATCGTGGAAGGCCGACCACAGTGACACTTTTGATCGCACACGTCGCCAATAACGTCAAATCAGCAACTTCGCTCCACTGCTCTTCCTCGCATGGCCTCACGACGGTGCGACCAACGCCAACACGCGCAACCAAAATCCCACATAAAGCTCTCGCTTTAAAAAGGCGCACTCGTAAACGACAGTTCCAGAAAAAGATGAACTCGAGGCTACACGACTCCAGTCTGGATTGCAGCCGGCAGCCTCCGTCTGAGCCACGGTGCGTGAGCAGCGACAAATGTAGCCACCCCTTCCTCTGAAGCGTCAACATCGCGTGCAAGTTTCTCCATTACCCGCCGCTAACTGCACGTTGTCTCCGCGGCCACTGTTGAGACGTCTGGAACGGAAGTCGCTGCAGCGGCTTGGCGCGATTGGCTCAAGATGACCTTCCTTACCATTATTTCGTTATTGCAACCTTTATCATCATCGCCGGAGGCAATCCTCGAGCCACCAAAAGATATGATGAGGAAAAAGGAATAAGACGCTATTGGGGGCAAGATGTTTTGGTGGCACATTCTTAAAGGACCACTGGCAACCCCAACATCTGTTTTGTAATGTTGCAAAATACTGGCAATGATTCCATTATCCGAAACAAAATATTTACACTAAAAACAAGAAATGTTATGGAAAAAAAAATTGGAAAAAAAAAGTCAGATTTGTAATTTCCCCCTGAATCAATGACGCAGATGGCGAAATGGTGCACTCCTTTCCTTTTTTAATGACTTTAAATCGGAAATGTCGTTTACCTTTTTCTTTTGTTTTCATCGATTACGGTAATTATGGGCGCGTGCGCCTACCCACCGGTCAATCGCGTGCTTATTTCGCTTCGATCTTGCCATTTGTTCTCTCTCTCCGCGCGCAGACGACGTGTCACTTTTCGCTGACAAGCGACAAGTTTGATGGCGTGCATGCGTAAAGAGCACGAGAGAAGTTTGAGTCAACGCGTGCTCAACAGTAACACCGTAATTTTCTTACATCTGACCCGATGTTCGTGTTACGCGATGTTTAAATAAAAGGCATAAAATATCCGTCACACGGATTAAACTTCCATATACGTAAAAAGCGCCGTCAAAGCTTCATCACTGAGTTTAGGTGTGGAAGGAAAAGATCAATGTCAGAGTCTGTAACATTCCCGACGGAACGTTATCTTAGCCCACGGTGTACGACACCACTACTGGATGAAAAGGTAGTGGGGAGTTGGTCCAATGCCGTTAAATGCCGTGCTGGTTCACCCCTCGGCAAATAACTGCGGAATCCCGGTGCAAAAAAGGGAAACTTCAAAAATATTTAGGTGTGCTCTTTTCTTTTTTTTTTCTTTTTTTTTATGAGAAATGAGGTTGCCTACGCTAATCTTTTTCCCCCGCAAGTCTCGTAGAATTTACAGCCTGCCCACGAATCCGGATGAAATATTTTTAAAGTGACCGAATAAATCGGCTTAGTAACGTTTCGCGCTACAGTTTATCACAGAGGTGCCCGAAGGTGGTAGGAGCATCGCATGAAAATTGTAATAAACACACCTACCTGAGTAAAAAGTAAAAAATAAACGATAACCCTTTTTCTTTCTGCCTACGGTGCCCCTCTGCTATCAACGCACCCTCTGATCGGCGCAACAACCGACAGATGGCGGCAGCGGACTCGGTGCAAGCTCACCGCCCGGTTGCGCCTTTGGTTGCGCCCAAAGCAGACATGTGGCCGAAATTACTCTACGAACCATCGGTTTTATTTGGTTTTGTGTCCAGTTAATGTGTTTTATTGATCGCGCGCCGTTTGTGATTCAAAAACATCATCTGCTTTTGGCTGCCGTCATCATGTCGCTTGTTGCGCTAGTCAAAGGCTGCGTGGATAGCAACGGGCGTCATAGGTAGGGAAAATCAGTTATCGTTTTATTTATTTTTTTTTACTTAGGTAAGCTTTTTTTTTAATTTTCATGCGATGCTTTTATTACCTTCGCGCACCTCTGTGGTAAAATGCAGCGCTTTACAGGATCCTCCGGATTTATGAGGACGCTGTAGGTACGCTATTATACTGCGCTACATTGTTAGCTGAAACGAGCAATCATTCGTTTTTTTTTTTTTTTCTTATTTTGCATTGTGTTGAAAGATTGACACCAAAACCATTAGTGCGGTAGAAAGTGATCATTTATTTACCCTTGCCAAGTGAAATGTGAAAAAGCGCCGATATCGTATGTTCGCGCTAACAGTGCCTCTGAGTGTGCATATATGCTCTAAGTAATCATCTAGGATTTGGTGTATATCTTTTAGGTGATTATCTAGGATTCTAGGTGGTCGCGTTGCTCAGACGAGGCTCAGTGACAAAATGTAATATTTTTACAACACTTCCGCCCTCGCTTTTCATTGATACTGCGAAGAAAACTTGAATTGCCACATTGTCAGCACCTAAATCGCGCCTCGCCTCAAAGGGATGCTACAACGAAATTTCGGCGCTTATTTCTTCGTTTATACGAGTTCAAGGGAGAAGCCTCGCATCGGACACCCCAATATCTTGTTAAAAAAGACACGAAAAAGAATTTTGAAACGAATTAAACGATTAGAAAATGGCACCTGGTGCATGCCGCTAGAACCTCGTTTGTATATTGCCCGTCTAGGAACATCGGCAGGTAGTGGCTATGCCTGTCTCGACTAGAACTATAGCCTCACTGGTGCCCCGTGCGTGCAAGCATGTGCAGCGTGCGCGTGAACGTAGTTTTGGCAAGCCTGTAATTGCGCGCACTTGGCCACACCAGCAGAGACACATGGCAGCGGGATGTCCTATACTTGCAATCGTCTTGTCCACGTCAGCCTCGCCACTCGGGGTTGGGCAGAAATACTCTCAAATGTATTTTGAAATACAAATACTAAAATGCATGACAAAAACAGCCAAAACACTGATACAAAAATATTTATAAAAATTCATCGCGATCCGTATCAGAAATACATTTGAAAAATAGACAAATATTTGGAAATACAAATATAGGAACACATTTTGGTGGGGCCGAAGTACAGACAATGAAATATATGGTTATAAAAAAAAACATTATTTTTGATGTTTTGGTGTTTCCCTTAAAGCGCACGATGAACAAAAAAAAGCATGCTCTGGAATACAAGATTTTATTTTTAAACCAGCAAGCGAGTTCTCTCTGCGTGTTGGAGCCTGAACGAAGCTGGAATCAAATTTACCGCAGAATGAGCATTTTAATATCTTATATTTTGGGAAGTAGTAAGGGAAGCAAGCGATTTTTTCACCGCGGTTCGAGCGTGGTTTTATTTCCGCATCTCTTCTCTTTCTGAGACGAAATACCAGTGACATCCTAAATCAGTTTCCAGTCCTCCCAAATTACCTGGAGAAGTCACTACGGTTATGCTCGATTCCGACGCCTCTTTCAGCAGTGACCTTATAACGTTCATTTGAAATGAAGTTCAAGGAACTCGTCTTCTTTTATCTGTTAGTCGGGCGCGGCGAAAGGGCCTTCAAGTTTTTTAATCGACTGAAATAATGGACCCCCTAAAGCATGGGGAAAATGTGTTAACTTTTGCATAATAAAGAAGGGAGTCATGTGCGGTTAGAGACACAAAATGTCCCGGAAGAAACTTGGTCTTGCTCCCTCTGTGTGAACTTGTCAACGATTCTTTTAAGATTCCAACAAAATACATCGGCCCTAGTATCGCGATAACAAGAATACACCCGAATATTTTTTTTTAAACCGAAATACAAAACGTACAGGTGAAACAAACAAAAAAATGAAAGACGTTTACCATCCTCTGTAATGCGAAATTAGAGCGCAGTTTTTGAGGAGGAGGAGGGGACAGTACGGAGGGGAGGGTATGCCTCTCCCCTCCTCCTCTCTTCCTCCCCTCCCATTTAGCGGGAAATTTTCGCTAATAGGGAGTTTTCGTAGACCGCGTTGCCCCCTTCGCTAAGCGTTCCGCAACGAAGAAGTTGCTACTGCGCCTGCGCGCCGATAGCCTCGACTGTGGAGTTCCCGCTATCGTAGCGGGTTGTGGAGGGCCTTGCGGGACGGCGAAAACTATCTACGAAAACTCCCTAATTTTTCCGCAAAATTTAGCGAAAATTTTCCAGCTAAGTTTAGCGGGAAATTTAGCGGAGAAGTTCTCGCTTAATTTAGCGGGAAAAATTCCCCGCTGAATTTAGCGGGTTAGGTTTTCCCGCTAAATTTAGCAGGCAAACGGACGTTGCGGGACCTCAACACCAATTCAGTTTCACCGCTAAATTTAGCGGGGAAACTATGACGCCCCATAATGCAACGCGACGTTTACGCCACTCAACCCGGAAACGGGTTCCTAAGAGCTGCGCTCTAAAATTGTATCGCGGTATACAAAAATATAAATGAATACATAATGTATTTCTAAGATACTAGGGAGTTTTCGCAGATCGTTTTCGCCGTCCCGCAAGACCCTCCGCAACCCGCTATGATAGCGGGAACTCCACAGTCAAGGCTATCGGCGCGCAGGCGCAGTAGCAACTTCTTCGTTGCGGAACGCTTAGCGGAGGGGGCAACGCGGTCTACGAAAACTCCCTACTATCTCCATACATTTTTACCGCGATACTTCCCAACTTTGCCTTAGATTTGGTCGTACTTAGGAGGCTACCTCACAATTGCACCGGATGACGTGCTCTCCGCTGGCTATACTGTCCGAGCGCTTGCCACAGTGGGTCGTTTATAACGAAACATACAGCCATGGAGGCTCAAAATACAAACGTGCGATTGTCGTTGACAGAGATATTGTAGATCATATTCAGCCTCTTTCTGATCACGACGGGTGTATTTCAAATATCGTTGAAGTATCCCTTTAAACAACGCATAGAAGGCGTTGCAGGTGCTACACGCCATTATAACGGCCTAAGCAAAAAAAGAACACATATTTATGTTGCATCACAATAACATTAATTGCCTGGTTTTGTGCAGGCGTCCCTGCAAGAAAGTCCATCACTTCCACTGCACCCCCGTACCAATAGTCAAGCGTGCTAGTTAGTGTTTGACATCGAAATGATCAATCATCTTGTTTGTGATGTTTAACTTCAATCACAGGTTTTGCGAATGAGTTCTTTCCCAGTTTATATAGAGGTTGGATTATCGCGCCAGTACCCGTAGCCTGTATAAATACCCGTAGTCTGGTGCCATTCAAGGATGATGGTGCTGTGTTTTGGACATAGGCAATTATTAAGAATACCTACAGTATGTTGTAAACTGCCCTACTTCAACCCAAGACAAGACAAGAAGCACACACACCTTACTACAACGGTTACACCAGCTGAGCTACGAAAATAGGGAGAAAGGAGTAAAGACAAGCGATCGCTGGCTGTAATACTCCTTTCTCCCTATTTTCGTAGTTCAGCTGGTTTAACCGTTGTAATACGTACCACCAAACTAGCTCAGCTTCTACCCCCTGTTGGCACACACACCGTCAAACTCGGGGTATGTTTTTAGACAGTGTACGTGTAAATCCGCTATTTTTCCTCGTTTCTGGCTGAAGTATAGAAGTAGTTCACCAGCGTGCCTGCTTTTCTACACTTTTATTGTGTACCGACCTGCAGAACGCCTGTGAATTTATAGTCTGCTTTTTTTTCTTTTTTCTTTACTTTGGCTGGTGGGAGTGTAATATACGTAATAGAAGGGTTCATATCCTTAGAAATTTGGGCTCAAACATGCTTGCAATATGCTTTTGTGCTGAAATACAACATGGAACAAATCAATTATACCTGGCTTTTATAAATTGCAATAATCAGTTTCAAAAGATGTGACGCTTTAGTCTACAACCATATGACGACACGGTGTTTCTAATCCAACCCAACACTTTTTTCTGTGGTAAGGGCTGTTTGATAATACTTGGCGTCGGCTCTTCTTTGTTACATTTTCAAGGATAGTATGGCTTCCGCAGTACTCCAACGCTGTAAAAGCTACTTGTACGTGCGAATGCAAGAGGAAATCATGTGCACATATTTGCCGCGGTGCAGGGCTGCAGCACTGGAAGCTACACTATGGCCTTAACACAAAATAGTTGACTCTGAGTATAAGAGCTCCCTGAAGAAGTCTGGAAAACTTGGTAAACGTAACTCAAGTCGTATAGTATATGTTCCTGAAAACTTTTAATGGGGCGAACTTGTGCCCAAAAATAAAAAGAGAACAGAAGAAAGCAGAGCGTCGCGGGCGTCGAAGTCGGCGTGACAGCAGAGTCGAACGCTGGGGCGAAACTGACTGCGGCTCGCCACGCGAAGCCCCTTATGTACACATGCGTAAGATTCTGGAACAACCGGCGTAGAAGGTTCGACGCGTAGAATATTCGGACCTCGAACAAGCAACAGGATTCTCGAATCCACCAGAAAACTGAATTGCAGGATTAGCAAAAGATGCGTCGCTGCCAGGAATCAAACCCTGGCTTTTCGGTACGATAACCGTTAGGCCACGCGCGCGCTGCCTACTTGGCCAGCTGCGCGCGCTACAATATCAAGGAAAAAGTAAAATAATACGAATCTGAAAAAAAAAATTTAAAAACCACAAAAACCCCTACGATGTAACAAAACATAAATAAAAACGAAACGACTCTGCGAAAAAAAAGTGTACGTAAAACCACAATGAAATAATCTACGATATAAAATAGAAAAAAAGTATAAAACAGATCCGCGAACTTGTGCAATTAAAACCACAAAATAAAAAAACACTATAAAAAATGGGTATAAAAAATCTAAAAAAATCACTAAAAAACCACAATAAAAGTGTACTATAGATATGATCGCATAAATGGCGAGCAAAGTAAGACATGATAAGATGCTTGCAAGCGCAATAGACGCACCAAAGAAGAAAAAAACACGATATTAAAAGTGACTTTCATTGGCAATTAAATTGTAAAAAAAAATAACGACACAACATTCGGTGACAGAACTACAAAAGCGATGTATAAAGAAGCCCAAAGACCATGATTAGTACAATAAAAATTACTGTTAACAATACGTGACGTTTACAAGACGTTTCGTGTATATTTTAGTGTTCTTTGAGACGTTGTTACGTATAAATTTGAAAGATAAAAACTTCACGGTTTCAACTAAAAAAAAAAAAAAAAAAAAGTTAGCTGAATGACACATATAGGACTAATTTGCACGTGAAATCTAACAAGCATGTTGCGTTTCAGGAAAAACATGTGATGCAGGTAGAGGTCACACCTGCCTTTGGGCCAAGCATCGTTGGCTTGTGAAACACTTCTTCAATGATTTATTCGACGAACCTATCTGAGCGGACCAACACTCAGCCCTCAGCTACTTATCTAGCCAGTGTTTTCTGTCGTGATCCATAACTTAACCGTGGTATACATATTGTTTTATTGTGTCCCGGGACTCGTGCAGAATTCAAGGAGGCCTTCCTGCTGTTCGACAAGGACTCCGACGGCAAGATCACGTCGTCGGAGCTGGGCATCGTGATGAGATCGCTCGGGCAGCGTCCCACGGAGACAGAGCTTCGGAACATGGTCACCATGGTCGACACCGACGGTACGCCGCGCTCTTTATCCTCCCTTATGGTTTGTCTCGCGCACTTGGTCAGGTAACGGTCAAAGGCTTCGTATGTAACTGAAATCAAAGCATGCGCTCCTTATGAAAGTATTTGTTCAAACTTCAGAGTGCGCGTACCTGCACTATCTAGTTTGTAGGAGTGTCCTCGAACCGGAGAGGACCATCACGAGGCGCCTGCTAAAATCGGGGCTCAGCGGGTCTCTGCAACTTTGGTGACTGTCGGCGAGTTACACGACGTACCTTGAACGCCCTGTCCCAACAGGGGAACGAAAAATCACCAATATTCTTCGATATAACAAACTTCATCGTGGCCTGTAGTGGTCAAGCGTAAATAAATGTTGGTGACACGGTGCTGTTTGCCAGCCTAGTTAGGGTTTTTATATACAGGGCTTTTGTTTAAATAAAGCCGTGAAAGCTACACCACTTCGGTTTGCGCACGTGAGTTAAAAGGCCACGGGAACAAATTTAGGCGTCTAATCCTCACGATAAGTCGAATCAGATTAACTTCTTCATAACCTTTTTAATAAATAAAAATAGCATATGGTTCCAACTAGAAACTTGTTGAGCGTCATCGAAAACCTCTCAATCCACAATTTCTATAAGGACTTTGAAGGTGTAATACAAGTGCAGCATCTTGTGCTAAAGTGACCATTCGTGTAACAAGCACAAGGCTGGGCCGAGAAAACCCGGATTATAAGAGATGGAAAAACTGCGCGGGCGCGTTCAAGTTCGCACCGGTAGCCTTGCTTCTGCCGCACCACGTGCTCCAAGTCTTTCTAATAATAACTCAGTCGGGGGTTTCCGATCACGCTCAGCAAGTTTTTAATTAGAAACATGTGTTTATTCTCAATAATCAAAACTTTAATTAACATATTTTAGTTAATTGCCCGACTCATCGTACCGATTAGCTACCTTTTTTTTTTTTAACAATTAGGCTGAACTTTAAAATAAACTCCCTGTATATGAGTTGCATGCGAAGTCATTGCATTCTGAATTATGGCCATTTCTACTTGTTTTTGGTCAGAGAAGCAAATTCGGTGGCTCGGAATTCATGCTTCAGAATTGGTATGTGAACTCGATAACGCATACCGAAAATCTAATATTAAAAAAAAAAAGGTACATGGAAATTTTAGCGTATTTTTTTTAATTAGGATGATACACGCATTTGACACGAACGCAATACACGCCAGAAAAACGGAGAAACCAAACGCTAATTGTGACGTTATACCCAGAGGTTTCAACTGCCCTACGCTTGCCGCTTCTGAGGGATCGCTCGCTCCGGGAAGGAGGGGCTTGAGCGCTATTGTAAAAGTGATGGTGTGGCCACTTGGCGCATCAATTTGAAATATAATTTTGATATTTGTGGTCCTGGAGGTCAAATAAAGAGGATTTTAATGTCGTTGTTCTTTTCTTTCTTTCACAAATACAGGCCCGTTTTCCTTTGTGTGTATGCATGTGCAGGCAACGGGACGATCGAGTTCGGCGAGTTCCTCTTCATGATGTCCAAGAAGATGAAGGAGACGGACAGCGAGGAGGAGCTCCGCGAGGCGTTCCGGGTCTTCGACAAGAACGGCGACGGCTTCATTTCGGCCTCCGAGCTCAGGCACGTCATGACCAACCTGGGAGAGAAGCTCACCGACGAGGAGGTCGAGGACATGATCAAGGAGGCCGACCTGGACGGGGACGGACTGGTCAACTACGACGGTGAGACGTCGGCACGCTTTTTTTTTACTGCGCTTAATGCTTTCATGTCCCTGTCATGTAGCCTCGATGATGGTGACGTCATGCCGATAACGTCGCGGTGTTCATATGACGCCGTTAGCGTTTGAAAAGGTTCTCCATGGCGTCATCACCTGAACACCCTGATGACATTGCGGTGTTCACGATTCTGTAATAAATAATATATCTGGTAAAAAAATGCATACATATCTGGAAAAGTTTAATGATGGTTTCCTAGTTCCTGATTTCCGGTTCCTGGTTCAGGGATCTATCCTGGTTGGTGGTTTTTGGTTCAGGGAAGTATCCAAAGTGAGCTTCGTTGGGCAATTAGACCCAGTAAATTGTCTTGATATAAATTAAACGTAATCACCGCAACAATTCATAAAATTTTAGCCTAATATGCCTAATATGAATCGTAATAGATTACGCTTCTTGCTCCGTGATTCGTTCCTCGGTGGTTTTATCGGCTAATGCAGAAATCTCGTTCGTGGCCATTTTAGTCCAAATATGATGAGAAGTTTTACCTCAACCTCGCTATTTTCGGTTAGCCGATCCGAATTCACGGTGACAGGTTGCCATATAAAGGCATTCATCGCGTACCGAGATTTGTGGTATCCACACACCGGCGAAAAGATTGCTGCACATCTTCTCACCGCCACCCCTTGCGGCGTCGTTGCTTGGCGCCTTTGGCATAATTTTCCTGCCTTCAGACACGCGAGACGAGCAACACCATTGGAAGAGATCGTAAGGATAAGCAGGATTGATAAATTGACCGCACACACGGTGCCAAGGACGTTTATATTGCATGGAACGCTTTCAGTATACGATGACGTGCTCCATAGTGACCTTGGCGCGGCTAGTTCAGGACGACCCATTCGAAGCTTGGACGACTTGAAAGGACCAAAATGGCAATTTTCATGGCAATAGAGCGCGATCAGCCAACCGCGTTGCGGGGTTTTGGTCGTCTGTATGGTAGCATTCGCTTGTGTCCTGCTAGCAGACAAGGCAAGGCAATCGCGCTACTTTCTCAGGATCCAGTGATTGTCCTTCCCGGGATCTCTGGACTCGCTCGAGGATCTACATTCCACTTGTCTTCGCGAGTCGGCCCGTGCCCTCCGCATAGCGCCCACCAGTCGCTTTACAACATTTTCACTGCCGAGTCACATAGAATAAAAGGAGGCAGAGCAGCGGTAAAGGTGCATCTACTTAGCTTGTGCGCGGCCATCTTAGAATCCTGGTTTGATGTACCGCCGCCGTCGGGCAACGGTCTCCAACCTCTCTTGCGGAGCCAGGAGTGTTCGTTCTATTCTGACTGAAGGGTCTATTTCTCGCACAGCTGCGTAAGCAAAAAATGCCGTCGAGAATTTTTTTTTTCCCTTTTTTTAATCGCGCGCATGCATGTCGCGATTGAAAAGGAGAATGATGCAAATACGCCCGGACAGTCGCCCAGACGAGCGTAGCGGTCCAAGGGGTCTTGGCGAGGGATCAATCCGTCAACCTCCAGGCCCACGTCGCCAAGATGTCGAGTTTATTTATTTTTCTATTTTGTACTCCAAGGCCCCGGAGGCATTATAGATAAGAGCGTTGAATGCCGGTGCGCAGATGGGATCATCGGTAATTTTCTTGGAGTTCGTGACTTCGGAGGTGGCAACAGTGGGGCCATGGAAACGGTGCCGGTGGTTGATGCAGTTCTCCGTAAGAGGGGGCCAAAACTTATGTATGTACGACACGCCGGCATCTTCTTGACCTTGAATTGAAGACTGGTGCAAGAGTATGATGGACGAAGAAACAGCTCTGTCTTGAGAATCTGGTTAGAATAACACCTCAGGGGAGAGACGCAGACGAAGCTATTTCCGTTGGGCGTGATTATTTTTATTGATGAAATACTAGCCTACCTAGGACGATTCGAAAAAATGAAATGGGCAGCGAAACTCCTGTACTGATTCGATAATAATGAAAACTATAGCACGCCGTGTATCCCGAATAAAATATGCACCCACAGCCGCTGTGCTGGCTGTGGGCCGGTGTCGACCCATCTTCAAAAATGTAGGGATTCTTGACAAGGGGCAAAGACCCAAGGGGCTAGGAAAATTTTAGAAGCCTATGCGATAAAAAAAAAAAGAAGGGCATACGAAGTGCATCAGTCAGACGTCGCAACATTTACACAGCAGAGAGATTGCCTTTTTAGACACGTGTTGATTGACCATCCCGTGAGCGACGTGTTTCTTGTTGACGATTTTGCTTTTATTAAATGTTCGGTTGAAGGTCAGCGCTGGTCCTGTGTGCACTTCTTTAACCTTGTCCCTGTTTTTCTTCTTTTTTTTTTTTAGCGGGCTGTTTGCTTTTTCGGTCAGAAAGAACACGTACGGAAAGTTGTCGAACGCCCACGACGCTGCACTTTTGACACTGTTTGATTGCTTCTATCGGCTCGTAACGTCGGTTGTGAGTTTAGCTTCCCATTTGCGTGTGATGTCGCACTGTCTTGTGTGCCCGCTCAGCAAGGAGTGCCTGCGGTGAAGCAAAGTGCTAAATGACGGCCGTGGCGTTGGCTCTGCGTTCCCAGCTCTTTCTGCTGCTGCAGCGGCGGTGCTATTGAACTCTGTTTACAGCCCAGCACGTGCGTGTTCGTCTCTCTGGAAAGCGAGCAAAAGCCCACACCATACGTACGGACGCTGAAAATGGCATCTATCAACTTTCCGAGGCAGTACATCGACAGACACCCACGTGCTCGCGGAGTCCGAGCCCCCAATCAAAACTTTACGCACATGCACCTTTCATTTTTGAACTTAGCTTTCGCTCAATCATGCAACTGTTCCATATCAAGGAACTGTAAGGCTACAACTTTCACTGCACCGTTTTCGCGTGACTTGCCAGGGCATACGGGAGGTGGAGGGACTGAGAAAGAGAGGGAGAGGGGGGTATGCACTTACTTTATTTGGACGTTGAAAAGCGTTCTCAGGCCTATCAATCATGCGATACCTACGTGAACGTATGGAGTATGTATTCAGAAGCTATTTTAGCTCGTATGTATATGACACAAATGCTCCCACAACGTGGTTACTCTCTCAAACCGCGCAGCCGCGTTGAGTGTTCAGCAGTCATCGCTCTCTGGTCATAAAATGCACTGCGCTCCTGCACTGCTGCACCGCGCTGCTGCGCTGATGCACTGAGCTATGTTGCACAAAAAAACGGGCTGTTATTGTACATTATAATGGAACATTTTTGCTTAACGTGCGTATACACGCGCGGTTGGGTGGACATGAAACACTTGGGTCGGAGGCGCACTTCGGGCAATTATTGTTAAGAATATATTTAAATTGCAATTACGTACAACTATTCTCTAGAAGTAGTTAAGTGCAATTAGAATTACAAGCGTACTAAAATAGTTATTTAAAATTATTCATAGCTCTCAGAGAGGCATGCAATTACTTTCTAATTATTTTCTCTTGACTTGAAGGATGTTCATGCGATAGCATTATTTCGCAGAAAGATGCGTATATATATGCGGCGTTCAGAAGCGTAATGGGTTTTATGTCTCTTTCTTTTTTCGCCTACTTCATTAAAGCGAGATATGGGAGCTGAGTTTTGAGCATGATGTTAAGACAGTTGTTTCATTATTTTGCGAGGCCACCAAAATTGTATATGTGTCCTTTTATTAAAGCAGTTCGAAGTAGCAGCAACATAGTTCGGTATGCACCGAGAAAGCCTGGTCAGGCGCACACTTTTCATTATTCTGGAAAAGGCCGACAGGAGTCGTAATAGGATACTCAAGGGTAGAGTTCCTGTTAGTACTGTGCGGAACGGTGTTTCAAGGAACGACGTTCCTTGAACGAGGTTGTTGTTGTTGTTGTTGTTGTTGTTGTTGTTTTTAGGTGAATTGAAAGAACGTTGCCGTTCCATCTTTCATCGGTGCAATTGGATCGGTGGAACGGCGTTCCTTTTCTGTCTAATTATAAATAATGGAGCTCTAATTCGGTAGGCATTTCGACCTTACGGGATACGGAAGCGTTCGAGGGATGGTCGAAGGAACTGGAACGAATGTGACGGTGCAACACGTATCATTCGCGTAATGTAGTTAAATTTCTACATTTTTACTCGCTTGCTTTCTTTCATCTACGAATTATCCAGCATCATATTTAATCAAATTGCGCAAGTGCAACTTCACTGTAACGACACGTTTGGTGATAAGAAATGTAACGGGAACTGTTTTTTATTCGCACCAGTGGAACTTGTGACGGGAACTCGTTCCAAGATTGAAAAAGAACGAGCTTTCATTCCTCTTGGAGAGGAACGTGCACAACGCTGGTACTTACAGTTAGGCACTCTATTCGATGAACACATCGCAGTTGTGTTTTGATTCTTTCTTTCTGTCCGGGCAATGGAAGGCGATCTCGCTCTATTTGGGACACGTTCTGACTCCCTCTGCGGATGCTGTGTCTTGGAAAGTTGCCTGGCTGTGCGTCCGCATTCGGCTTCTTAGTCTCGGTTCTTTCGATTCACTACGAGCTGGCAAGATTGCAGTGAGGCAAACGCCGATGGTATCTTCGCCTTCCAAAGACCTTATAAAACGAAGCTCCAGCGTGTCAGAATAAGAAAGAGAAATGTAATTATAATCATAATTCAAAATTTTGCAACGACTGATAGTGAAATGTTGTCAAATTAAGAACAAAGATTACTTTTAGTCAAACTTAATGAGTTTCAATACAAGTTACCGAAAAATTATTTAAATTAAGTTAATTAGTGCGATGTGATCAGTGAAGAAAATCCCGTATACTTTCGGTTACTTCAAGGGCGGTGTAAAACTGGACTCGAGTATTCGACAAACTAACTCAGGGGCTGCCCTTCGGATTTTATACGTTGCTTGCGCGTCACGTCATCGGACTGTACTAATGGTCACTCGTGCTTGTCAAGCCGAAAGAAAAAAACAAATTATGCGTTGCGAATTGAAAATGTATACCGCAGTAAGATACACGCGCAGAAGCAAGGTCCTTCACAAACGCCGCTCGCGTGACGTCACCGGTACGAGGCGCTATCCTTCAATCAAACTTTACTCGATGAACACTGCTAATCACAAAAGTGATGCGTCATCAATAACTCGGTGTCACCCACACGTGTGCAGGGCCATATATCTGTTGTCCCCGACTCCCTGCACACGTGAGCGAATCGGTGTCGATGGCCGCTGTCTCTCTTCGCAGAGTTCGTGACAATCCTGACGGCGCCCAAGTGAGGCAGGCTAGGTCTTCTGCACGAGGGATGAAGACATTCGGGTGCCTGCCTCCAAGTTCGCGGTCTCATCGCCACCCAGCAGCGACAGCCCCGGCAGCAGTCTCCCGCCGCACCGTCCGCCCACTTCCACCACCACCTCATCCATCCATGCGAGGACACGCACACACACGCACACACACACGTGACACATCCATGCTTAGCGAATTACGCTTGCGCCACCCGGCTAGAGAGCCTAGATTTGAGAGTGTTTCCAACTGGTCGGTCGGGGTCGCGTGCTTTATGAGCCTCGTTTGCAATCAAAGGTGCGAGGAGAAAGAAGCGTCGATTGTCCGCAAACGACTCCGAGCTTGACTCGGGTGTCTGAGCCCTCTCCCCTCCTCACCAGGTGATGGCGCCCGCACGTCCACGAGCAACCAACCTGCGCAAGAAGTGTCCTCCGTTAAAGTGCAAACGCTCCCCCAATGGTTTCAGTTGCCTCCTCTTTTAGATCTAGGCTCTCTGTACACCCGGCTACGGAAGGCAGCGCTGAATATCGGCACGGCGTCGAACCCCGCATGGTTTTACCATTCGTTGATGTGGTCGGGGTAGCCTTATCGATGTCAGTGCCACGCTGCCTTGCCCTTTCCAGCGTGCTACGACTCTGGCCCAGCTAGCGAGTCACTCCCCTATCCCCCGCCCTTCTTTTGATTTGTGTTTCTTGTTCCCAACCTCAGAGTGTTATTATGTGATGGCAATCAATCGATAAGGATCATCTTCGTACACCGTCCTCGGTCTACTAGTAGCTGCGAAAATATAGGGTGTTTTCGTAGGTGTCCCGCTACGCTGTCCGGAACCCGCTACGAGATTCGGAGCTCTCCTGCAGGTGAGGCTAAAGGGGTGTCCAAACAGGAAACCACAAAACTCACGATTTGTCGGAGTCGTGCGTCTTGTCGTGTCCTGTTTGGGCACCCCTTAGCTTGGGCAGTCGTTGTGGACACGTAGTAGCGGAAGCGGAGAAATGGTCTACGAAAACTCCCTAATAAAAGAAGGTGCTTTTTGTTCACGGAGCCTATCCATTCGGGTGAGAAGGGTTTGATCAACGAAAGGTGTAAGTTATGATGGGAGGGTGTGAAAGGGACACAAGGTGATTGTAATCTGCTCGCTCTGTTGGCGCTCCCTGTGCGACTATGTGCACCACGCTACAATTGTTGTCAACGCGGGGGAGGGGCGTACTCCTTCAATTCGTCAAATGTATGTGCCGGCGTTCTTCGCATTTTGTTCCGGTTAGAGCGACAGTAGAGTTGTAGTAGACCGTTTCGATACCCCCGATAACAATAGGATGCATGCTCATAGGCGGCGGCGGAGTATCGGGTATCGTTAACGGAGTCATCGAACGATCTAAAACTCTCAAGTATCGATAGTTTGTGGCTAGTTTTATTTTCAAAGGGGGTATTCACGTGACGTCATGTTGACGGATGCGTGCCTACGCGGGCTGTGATGTATTGTATCGCGACAACGACGAGATTAGGGAGTTTTAGCGCATCGTCCTTATACGTCTGACAACGATACTCGATAACGATAGGATGTACGTGCAAAGATACCGGCGTACTATCGGGTATTGTTATCGGAGTTATCGGGTCCGTGAATACCCTCTCATGGAAACGCAGGTTGAAAGCCATTCCTTCCAGAACATTAATGAAGGCAGGCTTCACCCGCTTTCTTGAAGCGCTTGTTCTATTCTTTTATCACCAGGAATGATCAGATCTGATGACGACTACTGTCAAATTAATATTTAATAGAGAAGAGACGAACAATGTTATTGTTTCCAAAAACCTTCCAATGTGGCATATCTTTTTTTTTTTTTTCGTTCTTTCCATTTGAATTTTGCAGACCGGCGTTCTATGGGGCTATTTCTCAACGATAAACGAGACGGGGACGAAACGACGTCAAAGCATTAAAGTGCTCTTTGTGATCGTGCACGTTCTCGCCTTTTACGGCTATGAGAATCTCATCGCAGTATACATTGTTGCTTCGGAGTGTTTTGTGTTTCCGATACTTTTTTTTTTTCAACCGTTTGTTTTATTTCTGCATGTACAAACTTTTTCCCCTTTCCTTTTTGCTCCCTCGCAGTGCGCGAGGAGACATAAATAAAGGAACATGTTTCAAGCACTTTCATGTTTACCTTTCTAGGATGCTTTGGTCTTCCAAACAATGGCTTGCGAGTTCCTGCGCCTTTACTTACAAGGATCCAGAATTCATTTGTTGAAACGAAGAAAACAGAGGTCAGCTTGGATGTCTGTCAGCTGTAGCTGGCAACGGTTTCTTTTCAGGGCGTAAGCAGTCGCGGGTTCATTCCAGGTAACGTATATAACAGCGTCTCGGAAGCGGCACAGAGCATTCAGCAATATAAAAAAAATATTCCGCGAATGTTTCTATTAGGTGTTATAGACAAAAAAACTCGGGCTGGACTCCGTATGGGCAAAAGATCCCGGAAGGTGAATTGTTCGTCTGATTGTTGGCCGCATCTCCCTGCATGGAGTCGAGCGTTAACGTCTCAGATCCCGAAAGAAATGTTGCGGCATTTAATAATGCAAACGTTGACGAACGCACGTGCAAAGCGCTCTCCGTTTTAGATTTTAAATGCATAGCGTTTACAGGTTCACCTCTGGGCTTCCGCATGTAGCCTCGATGGTGGCGTCAAGCTAATCATGTCGCGGTTTTCACAACAGTTTGCGACTGCCCGTGGTGTTCATCGTTTTCTTTTTCCATATGACACCATGATGTGACATTGTAGCGTCACGTCACGTAACATCATGCCGTCGCCTGACGAAGTGTTTCACGTGACGTCACGGAACGTGAGGTCACGTGATCACAGGTTTCTTGATGGTCAGGTGACATCCCGTGACACCACGGAGTCACGGGAAGTGACCCCGTCACCTGGTCGCGTGACATGTCACATGATATCAAGCGACATTATGACGTGACATCGTGACGTGCCGTCACGTGACACCATGATGTCACATTACACCGTAACGTCACGTGACACTTTGACGTCACGTAGTCACGTGACGTAATGTCACGTGACGTCATGTCACGTGACCACGTGCTCTCCTAAGGGTCACATGTCGCCCCGTGACGTCAGGTTATCTCATCACGTGACACCAACACGCCACAGGCGACCAATAAATTGCTTGCATTAAGAGCGCCTTTGGAATATGCCCAAGAGACAGGTCGTTTTCGTTTACTTTGATATATGATATATCCCTTGCCAGTGGCGTATCAACTTGTTCTTGAGTGGGGGGGGGGGGGGGGCAAACCAGACACACCCCCCTCCCCTAGGGCCGGGGGGCGGTGCCCTTGGTATCCCTCGGGCACCGCCGGCCAGTGTTCGCCCTGCCCAGTGGTAGCTGCTTCAGGGAGGGAGGCCTTGTCCCCCCACTCTAAGAACTTGGGGGAGGGCAAGCGCCCCCCTTCCCCTCCCCCCCCCCCCCCCACCGGTTGGTACGCCCATGTCCCTTGCGTTTCATTTTCACTTTAGTGCAGATAGTGCTGCAGACTTACGCCAGCACGTGCAGCGCGTGTGACGAAATTCGCATCCTCCTCCTTTGTGTTTGGGTAGTGTAGCAAAAGGTATGGGGAGAGCAAGTCGTCTGCTTCTTGCGTAGGAGTTGCGGTGACGTCAGAACGACGCCGAGCTCTGATGGGCTCTGATGGAAAGGAAAGTGGCTAGACCTCAACGCTAGATCCTTTGAGGTCTACCCACTATTATTTTTTTTTTTTTTTTTTTTTTTTTAGCGTTCTGACATCATCGCCATTCCTGTACAACAGCTTAGCGTTCTGACATCATCGCCATTCCTGTACAAGCAGCAGACAATCTTGCGCTCCGATGGTTTCGCTAGACCATCGCCGTAGCTCTCCGCTGGCACGCGTTCAGCCGTTCGGCTCTAGTAGGCCGAGCGCTCTGCCGTACCTATGTCGCGTCTCCAGCTCCTTGCTCGCCCTCCCGCGGCGGAAACGGGAAGGACTCTAGTGAGGGTCCCCCGCTTCTCCTGCTCAGCGGGCGCGACGGAACTGCTCGCGATCATGGCTCGCCAAATGTCATTTCAGAATGCAAACAAGCTCTCTTCACTGTCCCAATATAGTGCTGCAACCGGTATGGGATTGTACCCTATTAGAGAGTTTTAGTATTGCGCGTAGAAGCAAGTGCTGTGCGTTTGCGTTAGAGTTGCGTGCTGCACTCTGCGCGTGCGCGTCGTGCTCTAATCCAAGACAGCAAATTTGGGGCTCCGCTCATGCGCAGTCTGGAACACACGAACACATCGCTCGTATACGCAATACTAAAGCTCACTATACCGTTTTCACCGGTTTTCAACTCACACGAAACGTGCTGCAGTGAGCAGACGTGCAAGCGGGCATGGCGTCCTTCGAACTGGAAAGACATGAGATTGGGGAGACGACGGCGCGTAAGAACTAAATAAAAAAAAAACTAAATGTTCTCAGTTATTATTATTTTTTTTTTTTTTTTTTACGGGGGAAAAGGAGGGGGGGGCATTTGGTTCCAACGGATTGGCGGCAACTTTGGAAGTTTTCCCGATTGACAAAAGTCGCGATTTTGATAGCACCATATGCGTTGTCCGCAATTAATGTAGTTTTACATGGATCTCTCAGATTAGCTAGAATGTTTTCATTTATTTTAGAGCATTTATATTTGATAACTTGTTAATCAAAATGCTGCAATTTGCACCAGTGATGATAATGTGGACACCTTTAATTGCCGTACTTGTTCGCGCGTTTGAAATTAGATCACGAGCAAAACAAAAAAAAATATATTAGAGCTTGAAAACCTACGTGTTCAAGTATATTCATTGTATTATTGTTATTAATACGAGTTGCGGCAATGTAAGCGCCAAATAAATGCTGCGATCACAAAACTACGCCATTTAACAATAAAAGACTTTTCAGAAAGGTCTCATTTTGTTTTATTTTTAGCATATGAAAAATTCTGACATCGTTATCAAGGTATACATAGACAAACAGCTAAACACTGGATGTAATATAAAGTCATATGCGTCACGTGTTGCTCAAAAAAAAACAAAAAAAACACGCACACTTTTGCTGTTTCGCTTGGATTCCGTCTTTGGGTTTTTGTAGTGAGAATAGATTTTTTTCTCTCTTATTTATAAGTTTTGTGAACGTATTGTGAACTAGTCACCCGTGGCGACATTTCGTAAACTCGGATTGATTTTGCCATTTTTGTGTTGGGAATTAAAGCAATTAATCATCCAAATACCCCAAAACCCTTAAAACGTAAGGATCAGGTGTCAAAGGCAATAAAAACTCTCTGCCGCAAGTTGCGACAGCGCTGAGATACACTGTCAGACGCGCTCTGTGCAAACGGCAAAGGCCAAGGGGTGAAGTGACAGCGCCCCCCGCGAATTGCGGCGGGAGGTGGCGATTGCCCCAATAGACCCTTTCCGAAATTCAGTGCCATCTGGTGGTTTGTAAAGCAGTTTGGGTGTTGCCATATCAATGGCGGAAATAAACTTGTATCGGCACCGTCACTTTCGCAAGTCAAAGGCACGTGAGGAATTGTTCAGTGTAAGTTCTTTCTCGATCACTTTCAGTTCGATGGTGACCAAGAACCTGCATTCAGGACAAAGCTCCAACCCACTCAGATGGCTCGAGAAAATTCCATACACCAATATGCTTTAGAGCCGATTGTGTGCCGCCCACAGAGTGACTGAATCTGAGTTAGTAGAAATAAACGCTTACGTAGCTCTTGTGTTCCATTCGTCGCGTCGTACTGACCCCCTGAATGTACAGGCCTCGCAAGATCCGCTTAGGAGCATCTTCAACGTCTTCATTTATCATCACTAGAAGGCCGCCATTGGTATGGCACAGATGCCGTTCCACAGATGATGGTAGTGATCAAAGTGGCCAGACTGAATTTCGGAAAGGGTCTATTGCAAAGGCCGTAAGAAGAGAAAGAGAGCGCGCGCTTCCATGCTCTACGGGGCTTTCAGGCTGCACACTTGCCACTGCCGAGTGCGTTACAGCTTGCATCTTGTGGCACTAGAGAGCATAGACTGAGGTCAGGCCGGGTTCACCTCAAACCATGGGTCCGGATGTTGGTCATAAGTGCGCATACGCTGCGGTGTTGCGTGGCGAGAAGGAAAGCAAGCGGAAAGGCGGAGGCGTTTGCAGACGATTAAAGGGGTCGGGGCACGCCAAAAATAAAGAATTAGATAGACTGCTAGGACTCATGGTATGCTCCTATATTTCTGTTGAATTTGTTTTGAAAATGGCGCGCGAGTGTCCTGGATAAATCGATTCATATGCGGGACCCTCGGATCCGCCCCATTCGAAAAGACCGCCGTGGTTGTTGGGTTGGTTACGTCGTGTCTCTGGATTACTAGTTACGTCGCCTGCCCAACGCGCGGCGTCCCCTTGCACGCACTCACAGACTTGACCCTCTCTTGACCCGTACGAAAATGTCAGATACAGGCCGGAATGAAAAATGCCGGTTCCGCCTGGACCCAAAATTAGGGCACCAGTTTGTATCCGGCCTGGAACCGCGCAGTTCCAGACGGGATACAAACTGGTGCCCCAATTCTAGACCCAGGTTGTGCGCCGCCGGAATTCCCGCTGCGATCACCACTGGACCCTACAAAAGTATTTCGTGCGATGCCCTTAGCCGTTACAAGCGAGATCGTCGCGATTTCAGACCCTTGCGAAAGAGCCTGGGTTTGAAATCGCGACAATCTCTCGCTTGTAACGGCTAAGGGCATCACGCGAAATACTTTTGTAGAGTCCAGTGATGAGCACAGCGGGAATTTCGGAGGTGCACACGGTCGTCCAAGTGTCGTCACCAAACACGGTGCACAAAACACACTCACAGCATGCACAAGCACAGTATCCAGTGTTGAGCGCCTCGGGAAGTTCCGGCGGGCAAGCGGTGTCCGAGTTGTCCTAGTATTATCACCAAGCACACCAGCGCCAAGTGCATCCAGATGCCGAGCCAAAGTGCAATGGGTCGGCAGCTTTATACTACATGAAGATCCAAAGCCGAGGTCAGTGGGATCCATCCAGGGAAACGATGGGCGCGTCGGTATCCGTGCGCCCGCAACGCGAACGTCGCCGCCGGGCGAGCGCCGGCCGACAGTTCGACGAGAGCGATGAACCTAAACTCTCGGGAGCGCTGCCGCCGACTGCAACAGACAAAGCGAGGACCGCGCGCGGAGAACGCCCGCTCGCAGCGCCTGCGTAGCGGATGCGCCTGTCCCTAACACGTGCCCTGCGAGAGACCGCGGAAATTCCCCGCCGACCACCCCCCCCCCCCCCCCCCCCCGCCTCCTCCGGTCACGGATGTGAGTGTCCGCTGGCTGGGAGTGGAACATAGGGGAATCGGATCCACCCATCACCGTGCGGTTCCAGTACATTGTGTCTCGCTGGATCCGACTGGTTACACTCAGAAGCGCGCGGTACCAGATCGGATTCGCGCGGATCTGAACTGTCCACAAGTTTAGAACCGCGCGGATTCGAAGTGGAACCTCTCCGATCTGACATTATCGTACGGGGACCTTCAGCTTCCTCGTTCACCTTCCGGATTTTGAGCATGTGGTTCGTGATGATTACGTCTACGGCCGTGTGTCACTACTGCGTGGCGCACGATAAAGACCCCAGGCTAGCAGTTGTACTGCGCTCGCTAAATTGCTTATCTACAATGGGTAACAATGTCGCCATGTTCTGGCACACTAACCTCCTGCTGCATAAACGACAAATTTGACTTTTTTTTTTTTTACTTTTGATTACGTCTGTGGCGGCCCTCGTCTCGTCTACGGCATCGCTCGCTCTCATCGCTCGCTCCGTGGCAATCGTGCAAATGCATGAAGGGTGGAACGTCAAAAGGCCGGGGGCGAGAGCGCGAATAAAGCGTTGGAGCAGCTCGTAAAGCCTAGCAGAATGTCGCAGTGAGCATTTCGGCGGAAACGGTGCAGCATTGACACCTAAAGCCCCTCTATGAGTTAGCGTTTGTCTTCCACGTAGCGTCAAATTCGCCAGTGGACGAGGCCCGTGTCTCGAGCGGCCCTTGGAAGCAAATGGCGGCGCAGCACTGAAATGACTGGCCCTTGGAAGCGAGTGGCGGCGGAGCAGCCGCTCGAGGCACGTGTCTTGCGCGTTTCCACAACAATGTTTGGCGGTACTTGTAAGCGTGAATTTTATCAAGGACTTCGGAAACATGAACTGCCGCTTGCGCCCCAAGCGACTTCCGCCGGTCAACAGGCTTGCAAGCCTGTCGAGCTCGCTTATGTCACCAGTGCTACCAGTGCTAGGAAGCACAGGTGCTACACGGAAAACAAAGTTAGAGATTTAGTGAGGGCCTTCGGCTCTACGATTTAACGCCTTGGAGGAGACAAGTTGGTTTACAGGAATATTTGGGGGGAAAAAAAAGCACAACTCGTCGAAAGCAAGTTTCGTCGGTCTCGCGGCGTGTTCAAAGCTTCCTTGGCACGCCGAAGTGGTGTGTATCTGTGCCTTCGCACGCTTGGATACCGATCAAAAACCGACGCCGTGTGGATGTGTTTCGCGAGTGCAATGTGCGTGCGCGATAGCGCGTGCGCGGCGAATGACGACGAACGAGCAGGGTAGAGCTATCGCAACTGCAGGGCGATTGAATCAAGAAATAGCGAATTTGACAGATCTTTTTGCACTCCGACAAATGGTGATAGAACCAACACGTGGAAATAATATTTTAGATTTATTACTAACCAATCAGCCTCACCTCGTCCGTTCTACCCTGGTTGTGCCGGGCATTAGCGATCACAGTGCTGTGATCTGTCATATGAACGTAAAGCATGTAAAAACAAGCAGAGGTGTAGCTAGGCGAGTGTACAATTTTGAGAAAGCTGACGTAAATAGGATAAACGAAGGATTGAACGCGTATTATACTGTGTTTGAAACGGAAGCAGAATACAAAGGAGCGTCTGAGCTATGGCTTTCGCTTAAAGACAAAATCTGTGAGCTCAGACAGCGCTTTGTTCCATCAAGGATACTCACAACAAGACAGGGTAAAAGTAAATCGTGGTTTACAAGGGCTTTGCGCAGTCTCACACAGAAACGACAAAGATTATATCGTAATTATTGCATAACGCCGACACTTGCAAATTGTGAAAAATTAAAAAAAGTAGCATATGAATAAAAAACAGCCATTTGCATAGCCAAAAATACGTTTAGTAATTCAATTGAGTCACGTCTAAAAGACAACCCGAAAGAATTTTGGAAACATGTAAAAAGAAATGGAAAGGATGTCGTAGACATTCCGCCGCTCACTTCCAGTGATGGCATTGTCCATGATGACATCGCTAAAGCAGAAACATTTAATCAGTACTTCAGTTCAGTTTTCACCACCGTAATAAGTGATGACGGGGATAGACAGGCGTTCCGAGGAGGGGTGGGTGATATGAATGATATCGTTATCAGTGAACGTGGAATTGAATCACTTTTGCAGGGGCTGAATACTTCTAAAGCAGGCGGTCCTGACGGTTTACCAAACCACATTTTCAAACTCTGTGCGCGATCGCTATCACCTTTTCTAAAAATAGTTTTTATGAAATCACTGAACGAAGCTTGCCTCCCAGATGACTGGAAAAACGCTGCAGTCGTCCCAATTCACAAATCTGGTCCGCGTAATGACGTAGGAAATTACCGCTCGATATCGCTAACGTGTGTTGCGTGTAAAGTCCTAGAGCACATTTTGTATACGAGTATCGTAGAGCACATGAATAGGTATTGTTTATTTAATCCCCGTCAGCATGGTTTCAGGAGGGGACTATCCTGTGTAACACAACTAACCGAATTTACCCATGACCTGGCCTATGCTTTAGATAGACGTCTCTCGATAGATTGTGTATTTTTAGATTTCAGGAAAGCTTTTGATACGGTACCGCACTCTTTACTAATTGCAAAACTGAATAACTACAATATTAACCCGCAAGTGGTTTCCTGGGTCTCCGAGTATCTGAGACAACGAAGTCAGTTTGTCGTTGTAAATGGCTCACAGTCCTCTACTGTGCAAGTCACATCTGGTGTACCGCAGGGATCGGTCCTGGGGCCACTTCTCTTTTTGTTATACATTAATGATATCACCGAGGGAGTAGTGTCGCAGATGAGACTTTTCGCGGATGACTGCGTTTTATATGGGGCTGTTGCTTCTGTTGAGGATGCTAATATCATACAGCGGGATCTTGATCGAATTAACCAGTGGTGCCTCAGATGGCGTATGCAGTTAAATTTAGGGAAAACTGTTTTTATGACATTCACAAGGAAAAAAAACCCGTACGCTGCATCTTATGCCATAAATAACAATATTTTATCAAGAGTGTTAGAATATAAATATCTGGGGGTAAATTACACGACTGACTTAAGATGGAACACACACGTTGATTACGTAGTGGCCAAGGCTGGTAAAATATTAGGGTTCCTCCGTCGTAATGCAAGAAATTTCAATAAAGATACTCGGGATTTGCTCTATAAAACATACGTCAGGTCAGTCATGGAATACGCCTGTGTAGTCTGGGACCCGCCCACAGCACGTGACAAAATAAAACTAGAAAGACTGCAAAACTTAGCTGCTCGGTTTGTTACTGAGAATTATAATTATAGATTTCAGCGCAACACGCACAAAAGATGTTTTAAAATGGGAGCTCCTCGAAACTCGCAGAAGGAGACTTCGTTTAAAGTTGTTTCATTGCATTTATCATTCGACAGTTGGCATACAAAGAGACATGTATATAATGCAGCCCCACTATCAATCAGAGCGCGTTGACCATAGTTTCAAGGTGAGAGAAATTTCGTTCAAAACAGATGATTTAGGATGTCCTTTTTTCCAAGAACTATCTACGAGTGGAATCGATTGCCTCCGTCTTTGGTTGGCGTACTGTCAAATGATCACTTTTTTTCTCTGTTAGATTAAATCTAGCTTGAGTTCTTCCCTGCGTGGTTTATAAGCTATGTTTATATGTGTTGTTTATAAGTTTCTATTTCCTTGTATGGTTTATAATTAAGGTTTATATGTTGTTTGAATGATTTATCTGCCGTGGAGCAGAGGTCTGACTGACATTGTACGTTGTTTTTTGCATGTATATCCCCCCCACTGTAATGCCTGATTTGGCGCTGTGGGTATTGCATAAATAAATAAATAAACGAGTGGAAAACGTGTCTTTAGCACGCTGCCGCCGGCCTCTGCAACGCTAGCAAAACGAAAAAAACGGCATGCAAGATGGCCGTCCGGTGGCCGCGCTCGCGGAGCGGAGGTGCGCGATCAGTGTTTAGACACAACAACCAAATATAATCAAAGTCGTGCGTCATCGTAGGCACACACACAATATTAAAAATAAAAAATAAATATACTTTTTTTTTTTTTTTTGGGGGGGGGGGGGGGGTTAAAAAGCTACAAATACGTTGATGGAAAAGAAAGTTGCACAGCCACGAGACCAGGGTGTAAGATAGACAGGTGAGGAAACGAGAGCCAAATGAGCGACCGGATTGTGTCCCTCTCGGGTTTCTCTTTTTCTGTGGCGCCATCTATGTGGAGCACCGCGAACTCTCACTCCGGGTGGGCGAACGGTGGCGACCGGCTAAACTGACTGAGAAGGTTTCTCGTGGATTTACAATGGAGAACTGTCGTGCTCTCGGTTTATTTTGCGCATTCTCCCATAAAGTTTCATGCAAATTCTATTCCAATTTTTTTCTTCTCGCCGCAGCGCCATCTGTCGCAAATTGGGGGTACCCTCAAGCAGACGAGTACACAACCGGTCACGGCGCTGCGGTAGGTTTCCATGGGCCGTTTCCCCACCTGTGTATCTTAAGGCTCATTCACACTCTTGCAACCGAGTACGACCGAGAAAGACTTCTTGGGACCGGATGCGCTGAGCGGAGCTGGTCCTAAGAGATCGCAAGAGGCTTAAAAACCGGTTTGGTCTCTCTCGGTCGTACTCGGTTGCAAGAGTGTGAACGGGCCTTTACACCCTGCACGAGACTTTCGCCTCCCCGGTCCAGTTAGAATTTTGGTTGCGAACAGTTGCGTTTTTTTTTTTTTTTTTACTTTGTTAAAAATATACGTGACGCTGTAGCAAAATATTGATTGGGCATTCTTCTAACACCATAATGAATCACCTGGCAAAACAAAATAAAAATACTTTCTGGGGGGTGTCGTTGACCCCGTAATACGTCACAACATGGCGTCTGGGTCCAAACCAGGGTGTAAGATAGAAAGGTGGGGAAACGGCCCATAGAAATCTACCGCAGCGCCGTGACCGGATTGTGTACTCGTCTGCTTGCGGGTGGCTTCTGGATACCCCCGAATTGCGACAGATGGCGCTGCGGCGAGAAGAAAAAATTGGAATCGAATTTGCATGGAAATTTTTGGGAGAGTGCGCAAAATAAACTGAGAGCACGACAGTCCTTCATTGAAAATACACGAGAAACCTTCTCCGTCAGTTTAACCGGTCGCCAGCGTTCGCCCACCTGGAGTGAGAGTTCGCGGTGCTCCACATAGATGGCGCCACAGAAAAAGAGAAAACCGACGGGGACACAATCCGGTCGCTCATTTGGCTCTCGTTTCATTGCACTCCGCTTTGCTTTGGTGGCAGACGACACGATATATTTGCTGGCCTCTGCAGCAGTGGGCGCCTTGTTGAATTGCGTCGGTAAACCAACGACAAAAACAAGTGCATCGCCATAGCCGTAAAAGCCTCCGCAATGTTTCTTTTCTTTTTTTGTGAAGAACTTAGTTTATTTTAGAGGGGTAAAAATGCCGTAAAATCAAACGACGTCATGCAGATCAGCTACGACGACGACCTGAAGTGCACTACCGGCGTAGTGCAGGCCAGCATGAGAAACAAATCGTACGCCGTCGAGGTAACTCGTTTGCTATTAGTATTATTGAGGTTGTCAGTCTCTCGCAATTTCGCAGTATTTTGTTCTTTTTTTTTTCCCCCGTGGTATATATTAAATTCCGTCGATGTGCTCTTTTGGTGAAAATCGCCATCGAACCCGCGATGCGAGTACCATCTGTTAAACTTACCTTATATTTTTTATCCAGTTCTTTCGCGCTTTGGGGTCTTGCGGAAATCTAAAGAAACGGCAAGAATCTTTCTCCTCGCAATGGCGTTACAACCAGGTACGAAGCACCTTCCCATAGCGCGAGTCCGCAAACAAAATTTGGGATCCGAACTGATCGCCTGAAGTGCTTTCCTCACGGGTGCAATGCTATCTTTTAGCAGACGATCATCTCAATCGACGCCCGGACTTTCGATAAACCATATTTTGCATCGCTCCCCACTATGAATTCTTTTAAGTGTCTGAAACTCATTATATGCAATATCAGAATATTGTCTTTATTCACTCGACTGAAACGACGGCGCCGGCCGGCCGCAGACGGCATACTTCGTGCACTTGTCGTCTGCTGCGGGCGTCTTGAAGACCGGAATTTGCAGTCGTAAATATTTCAGAAACAAGCGATTACCGGCACACTTCTGTCGAAACATATATGACATGCAAGCTTTCTATATGTGTGATTTTTAGAAGTTTAAATCCTACTCCTGATTTTTGAGCGGTCGGGTTTTCGTAGCGAAACCTAGCCACATGTATTTATCCATAACAACGACCCTAGCAACGGTTTGTTTGGACCCATGACGTCACACTTACGGAGTCAAAATGTTCCTTGTTTATTCTTTTTATAAACCGGAAGTTCTCTGGGACGTCAAAGACCGGAGTACCGTCTGGTGGCGTTTGCAAGAAAAGGGTCTACTGTGGGGATAAATCAACGTTGGATAAATGAACCCTCCCCTGCGAACACTGCTTCATTGGGTTCTAATTTCCTTGCACATTCTACAGAACTACAGCCTCGATAGTTGACAAGACCAAACTTTATTCAGCTTACCAAGCTGTTAGAAATCTCATTGCACTTGGAGAAGTTGCTCTCTCAACAAACCAATGAGCTTCGTACAACAGACAATCGCTGCTATCTGGCATCACATGTTCAACTATTAAATTAATGTGAACGGCAAAGAATAACGTTATCATTGAGATTTTGGCAGCACTGTATAAAAAAGCTTGCACTCGTGTTTCCATAAAATTAAATTTTCAAAATCACCTTATGGCTTGTTGACACACTTGCGTTTGCTTACACCCGATCTCTTAAAGGGCAACTCCGCTTCATTTTTGATATTTAGAAAACTATGTAGCCCTCTTGAGTATCATATAGGAAGACCCCACGTCAAATATTACGATCTAATTCCGTTTATTTATTTAATAAACTGGCCAGCAAACCTTCAAGCGAGCCAAGTCGCCGAAATCTGCCAACTCTAGCGTGAGGCGCGAGGCGCAATCATCAGCGCAGTCAATGCCACGGAGTTGGAGCGGCCAACGTTGAGCCACTACGTCAGAGGCATGATACGTCATTCTCACGTTTTGCTTGTTTTTACTTCTCAGAGCGAAATTGAACGATGACGTCATGAGTTTCTCCTCCCGGTGTTGGCTTACGGTGATCACGTGATCACCGTAACACGGATGCGCCTGGGATGCGCTGCCCTGCGCGCTTATCGGTCTGTTTATTTATTTATATATTTATTTATTTGTTTCTCCGCTCCTTTTCTCCTCTTTCGTCTTCTCCCCTTCCCCCTCGCCCCCGGGCCATCACCGTCCACGCCATGCGGAACGACCTGCCCGCGTCCAATGAAAAAAAAAAAAAAACCTCGCTCGGTTTTTTGCTTTCTCCCGAACGTCACAAGACCACGTGGTTCGACGTGACGTGCCATGACGACCCGAGACCAATGTTGCCTGACGCAACCGAAGTTTCGGTTTCGGTATCTGATGTTTAAATTAGGATTACACAAATAATATTCCACATTTCGCGAATCCAAAGACTTAGAGTTGTTTAGTAGTGCTTTGTGAATGTGAATCACATGGAAGCCTAAATTTTTCGGAATTGAGCGGAGTTGCCCTTTAAAAGAGAACCCACTGGCACGCTGCCGCCATCTATGAGGCAACCCTGAAACTGCATCATCTCATTAGGGCAAAGGTTTGGCAGTTTTTGCTATATCAAAGGTACTACCATCGATGAGAAATGGTTTATAATTTTACTAATAGCGCATCGTTTGGTGGAAAGAAGGTAGAAAGTCAAAAGCCCGACTTTCAGTACGAAAATTTGAAAACGCCCTCCTTCCCTTCGAAAGCTCTCTGCCTTTTCACTGCGATACATCCGCGGCACCCAAAGCACGTCACCGGGTCCGAACGCACGTCACACGACACCGGACCTCGCCTCGCTCAGAACTCGAACAAAGGTTTCTTTCCCCACTCCCTTCACCCCTAAGCCGACAGTGCAGTGAAAGCTATGCACTTGCCGGACAAATAAGCCGCCTCCCTTTCATCACCTGACCTCATTCTCTGCGTAAGGGTATGCGCGAGGAAGCGTGATCACATGGCAGAAGTGTGGCTGGCCCAGGGAACACGTAGCTTCAGCAGCACTGTAAGCTTCGGAATGAACGGAGTGGGGAAAGAAACCTTTGTTCCAGTTCTGAGCGACGGGCTGTCTTCTAGGAGGAGGACGGCGGTGTCCGGGTACACAAACGAGGGTCCCAGCCAGAGGGAACTCCCTCCTTTCCGCCCTCTTGAATTGTTTGGTAAAATGCGCGATTTGTGAGTTGAGGAGGATAGCTAAACAGGAAAAAGTTGAAAAATCATTTCATGACCCCTTTCAGTCTTATAAGAATTTCAAAAGATAGATGATAGAACAGTATTTCAACACTTATCAAGACTTCAGTAATGCCAGATTTACCGGTTCTTGGCAGGTGTGCAAAAGAACTTCAATGTAGTTTTAAATTTCAGAAGAGTTAAGAAAGGTGTGCTAACAAACTTCATTTTGAAAGCGTTAAGAAAGCTGGATGGGCTGCAGCTTCGACGATCCACCCGTCCCTCCTGGGCAACCTCTCTCAGCCAGAAAGGGTTTGCTCAAGAGAGCCTGGCCGACCCTCCCTCTGGAATAAGCAGTCAGAAAACTGAGCAGAAAAACGGCCTTTATACAAAGACGGAACATGCACAAAGTTTGTAACAACAGGAGACTCTCTTCTCACAGAATCGCCGTTTGATCTGCATGCTGTACACGAAGCGAGAATTGTCTAGCAGTAAAAACAGCCGTTTCTCAAAGCCCTTCTACTTCTCTGGAGGTTGTATGCGTTGTTGCCCTTCCCCTCCACTTGATTTCCTTCTACCTAGACCAGCTTCCTTCAACGAAACAGGCTGAGACAATCTGGACGTCATATGTTACTCCGAAATGCAAACCAACTGGCTTACTTTGTATCCTGGGACAAGTTCGACAATAGAGTTCCACGGCCAACCTATCTCGCACAGTCTATGCATGTGAAAGCACTTTCAAGTGACCCACTTGATACTTTTTTTCATTTTAATCCTACACCATAAATCAGAACGAGAAAAAAAAAGTTCCCAGTCAGAATTTGTAGGCTAGTTGCTTCCCTAAATTAAGTAGTTCCTGTCAATCGCTAAAGTATAAACCTAACGGTTCTAACCAAAGAAAACCGACGCGCTTACGACATCACTCTGCAGGTACTACGCACAATTGCAAAAATACAAACAGCACACTCCTTTCCCTCTTTCTTCAACAACCGTAGAGATAGAGAGTTATGTGACTATGTACACAAACACATGCATATGTACATAAATATGTATAATTATATATATATATATATATGTGTGTATATATATATGGCGGCAAGAAAAAGCGGTAAGACACAGAAGTAGGTTCAAGCTGCACAAACCACGTAGCAGTCAGGTGGAAGAAAAAAAAAAAGTCCCTGCTTCACCTAGAGCAAGATGCGACGGCAAACAAACAAGATTAGCGGCACTCCAAAGACAAAGTGAGAAAGAGTCGAGTAACACGGGCATGAGGTGCAAGGCATGCCCAGCCGACGCGCGCACAGCCTGCAAGCTGGAAGGAGGTTTTGAACGTCCTTTGGCAGCGCAGACGAAAGCTCGGCCCCACGGGCAACCCTCAAGTGCACACCCGTTTCGTTTTCGATCCGAGAACGTCCAGTCAGCATGGTAACCTCCTAAATCTTTCGTTCCAACAGAGCAAATAAATAGTACACAAATCTATGAAGAGAAAGGCAAGCACATTGTACGTCGCTCCGTAATCTACAAAAGCAGAGGGAAGAAAAGGCAGGTGGGAGGGACTCAAAAGACAGACGGGAGAATTCAAGCAGGGGTCACCCCAGAAGAAAACACGGGCCTGGAGTCGCACAAACGGTGTCTTGAGGGCGTCAAGACGGAAAGTCTGGGAAGGGAAAGGACGGGAGGAGAGAAGCACAACACGGAAACCACACACACGAGCCGTGACCAATGCTGGAAACACGGTGCTCGCTTGTTCTTCGGCTGGCAAGGGAGCACGTTGAAGACGCTGCGGCAGAGGCAAAGGTGAGCGGCGGGCGCTACCTCCGCGGCTGCTGGAAGCCGTTGGAGCCCTGGTCGGGCCCCTGTGGTTGCCGCACCACGTGGTCCGTCGGTGGCGGCGGCACACCCGCCACCTGGTTCACGACGCTCGTGCTGCCACTCCTGGAGCAGAACAAGCCACAAAAGGAGAAGTTCAAACACATTTTCGAGGCTAGGCACACCTAAGGCAGGGTAAGCAAGAAAAGACTAGTTTCTAACTGCAGTTATACTCCATTTTGCCTTAAAGTCTGGGTACTACCAACCCTATACAATTAAATGGTGCCAATCAAAACTGCATCAAAAGCACCAGGTTAGTCATTTTTTATATTTCAATGCGTTCATTACTGCCAAATGACCCATTTGAGCACAAAGAATGCTTCGTCATATATCATTTTTAACCCGCATGTTTTGTTGCAGAGGTCACTAGCTTTTGGCCCCACTCAGATTTGAGGCAGAACGGAGTATAGTTAAAAGCTTTGCCAGAAAACAAATATACTGGAGTATGAAGTAAAGTGGGAATAAATGTTTGTATACAAAAAAACCTAGATAGTGAAAATAGCCGTTATAAAAATAGGTAGAAAGGTAAAAAGTATGTTGGTGTTAGACTGGAGCAGGGTGTAAGATAGACAGGTGGGGAAACAGCCCATAGAAGCCTACCGCAGCGCCGTGACCGGATTGTGTACTCGTCTGCTTGCGGGTACCCCCGATTTGCGACAGATGGCGCTGCGGCGAGAGGAAAAAAAATTGGAATCGAATTTGCGTGGAACTTTATGGGAGAGTGCGGAAAATAAACCGAGAGCACGACATTCTTTCATTGAAAATCCACGAGAAATCATCTCCGTGAGTTTAGCCGGTCGCCACCCGGAGTGAGAGTTCGCGGTGCTCCACATAGATGGCGCCACAGAAAAAGAGAAACCCGAGGGGGACACAATCCGGTCACTCATTTGGCTCTCGTTTCCCCACCTGTCTATCTTACACCCTGGACTGGAGGCAGCTGATAAAACCTGTTTGCTCTACTGACGTCTAACCCGTGGTTAGCTCAGTTGGTAGAGCACTCCACTGGAAATGGAGAGGTCTCGGGTTCAATACCCAGACCAGGCAGATCTTTTCGGTCGCGCACCAGTCATCAAGTTGTGTTTGGAGATTTGTGCTTGTCCTTTGTCCCTCTAGATCCCCTTTTCCAGGGATTATTTCCATCATTTAGGTAAAGACTAACCCTCTTGCATTCAATCTCCAAGAGCTCACAAGAAATCCCTGAAGTTTAAGTATGGGTAGCCTAGAAAAGTAATACAAAATGAGTAACACTGCTTTAATTATGAAGTATTGGATGCAGAAACTCGGTAGTGGCTACTCCGGCCGGGTTTTACATGTGAACCCCAATCGCAGATCTCAACTCTGCAAAATGTCATCATGCCCTTTCTCCTGTGAAATAGTCATTACATTCCTGTCACTCTAATGGCTGCTTGAACGTATTAACTATACCGTGGTGCTACCAAATCAGTAATGTCTATCAAGTGCTTGCCACATTTGAGTTAAATTATTCTCCCATAATGATGATGATTAATAGTCTAATGCTAAAAAAGTGACAAAGGCCTCGCTGTGCCAAGCAAAATTTATTTAGAAGAAATACCTAGATTCATGGTGAAAATCACTGCAGAGTTATAGACGAAGTTGTAACTAGGCCGCAAATTTTCTGGTGTTTATAAGGAAAATCGGCACATGTATTTCTATAATTTGTTTTGAGACGCTAAAAACCGCAATTGTCGGTACAAAAATACTCACGAAAAACTAAGAGGTCAAATTTAGTTTACAACTTGTGTACAAACTTATGATGCTTTGCGTTTACTATGATGCGACGTCACTTGCAAACCACATACGAGTCCAAACACGGGCCAAAGCTTGAGTACTACTCCTCAAGATGCTAGGTTCAATCCTCACCCCTGCCTGTTTCAATCTGGATGAGCATCGCACCGGCGCGCAGTCGTGTATCACTACTGCGTCGTGGCACAAGCTAAAGACCTCATCCTAGCCGTTGTACTGCACTAGCTAAATTGCTCATCTACAGCCGAGAGACAAGTCGCCCGTTGAGGCAGACTAACTCCAGGCTGTGCCAACATACACACAACACACAATAGTACTCTTTGGACTTCGGGTAATTCACTGCGAGAATTAAATCTGTGTCACCTATGGAACAAAGAACAGAAAACCATAGTTTCTTGCATGCGCTAGTTTTTATTCTAAAAATTTAAACAAACCGAAGGTCAAAGTGCCTCTCAACTCGCACGTCGTCTTTCGAGTGACATACTCTGGGGAACAACCTGGTTTCCCGTTGGGTTCTCTCTTAAAGGGAAGCTACGGAGCTTCTTGGAAAAAATGAGTTAGAAGTGAATTCAAGAGTATTTTTACCCCGTGAACCCGAATACCCAAACCATTTGCTGCGTAAGTATTGTTAAACGCGAGAAAAACGCGAAAGACAGTCGCTGTCCGTGACGTCATCGACGGCTCTTTTGGCTGCCCAAGGCTAAGGAGGCGGGGCTTCAGTCCTATTTTGAAATTGCTCGTATGGCTCTCCGGCGCGTCGCATTGAAATACAATTTTGATATCTGTTAATCTAAAGGCCAAATGAACGCAATTTAAGCATTTTTTCTCAAATGTAGAAGTGCCCCATTTTCTCTTTAAAGGGAAGCTGAAGAGCTTTTCGAAAAAAATTAGTTAATGATTGGTTCTGACGTGTTTGTGCCTGCAGAGTCCAAATATCACTACCGTTTGACCCAAAATAGTCACTAAACGTGAAAAAAAGCGAAGAAAACAGGAGCGATCGCGGCAGCGGCACGCCATTGGCTAGTCACGCGTGGTGCACCAAGACGTCATAAAAGGACCACCTCGGTTCTCGCCTGCTACGTCGCTTGCGGAAGTAGTTGGGCGCCAAAGTTTTTGCTCTTGTAAATCGGGTTCGGCTTCTGGTTTTTCGAAATCTTTCGGTGGATCCAAAAGGGGAATGTGTCCAGAGGACCTTCTACGTGACCAAGTACGTGTTTCAGCCATTGGCAAAGCAGAAAAATAACCCTCCGCGGTAATACGGGCAGACACGAGGAACCACTTGCGCCGACGCGACATGACCGGCTTCATGCGTTCTGGAACATACTGGCTGCTACTCATTGTAACATAAAACGCTGGCAATAAACAGAGTGCTACTGACGGGACGAGTCTGGCCGAATTAGGGTGACCCTCCCCAAAACGGTCGTTAGAGGAAAAGAATTCAGCACACATTGGCCTTCATGCTTGGCAGCTGCTGGACACGTGAGCATGCAGGCTGCATTGTTCACCAAGGCTGAAGTGGGTTGAAGGGATAGTATAATCGGCTTGGAGCAATGGGAGAGCTTCCCCTGAGCTAGATGAGAGGGGTGATGGGACAGGGTCGCCGTCCTGCCACCGCCATGTCCTTGCGTACTACGCAAATAGCTCCACAGAAGGTCCATCCTTGTGATAGCGATACCCTCTGCTTCGTTTTATTAGTTTGCCACAAATTATTCCGAAATCACACCTGAAGAAAAAGCGGAGGTGTGTGCCAAGCAGCCAAAATTTGATGTCGAATTTGTGAAAGCTTCCTGGGCCTCTACATTCACACACACCTCCCAAGATTTGTTGACTGCATTAGACCACCACCAAGCATTGTCATCGTCCGACCGCATTTCTACAGCAGAAAGAACCATTGCATGACACACAAACTTCATACGGAAAACACTGCATAACTTGTAAAAAAAAACTTAATTCACAACAGAATGTCACATGCTTCATATCTCCAAAAAGCGCACCTGAAGAGAATATGTATGTACCCCATGGAAAGAAAATTTAACAAAATTTATGCTTACGTTTAAAAATTATGTGACCTCAAAAAATAGCAGTAACTGTAGAAAAAGAAGAAAAAAAAAAACGTCCATGCTAAAACAAGTTGCATTGTGAAAGCCTCAGTGACTGGGTAGCGGAGTAGATTAAAAAAACGAAATAAAACAATCTTAAGTAATGGAGTCGGTCCGGGAAATATGGTCACTTTAACAATATAAAAAGAAACAAAAACTAAAACACTAATATAAGGCAGTTAACACAAAAAAGCCAGTGGAAGCCAGCTATTTGGCTACATGATCGCAGCTTTTAGAGTATGCTGCACGCATCTAATAACGTAATAGCTTTTTCTAGAACTGGCAACATATAATTCCTACCTAGTGTCGTCTCCACTTTGCGTGTGCCTTTTAATGCGCTGAATTGCCTTCTTGCCTTCGACAGAGTTTCGCTTTCAGAGCCCGTTTGCTTGAAAGCGCTAACCGCGGCTAAAGTTAGCCGCAGTACCTAGCAGAGGGATTTTTTGAAATCACGTGACTGGCTCGGTAGGGATGCGGGGAAACATGGTGGTGCCCCGGTTAATGAGCACCGCTCGCTTTAAAACTAATATGTTGTTGCAGCTGCAATATCGGGCGCGTTAGTCAGCAACGAATGGTGCAGGAGGGTTTCGCTTTGCCTTACCTCACTTAAAGCGCAAAGCATGAGCATTTACCTCGCTGTATTCTTGAGTCTCTTTCGATTCTGGCCCTTCCTAAGCCTAAATGAATGCGTTAATGGTCGGCACGGCAACGTCTTTGGAAAGTGGACTGCCTTGACTCAATCGGCCGGGTATTGATAGCGCAGAAAAGCGCTTCTGCTTCCCTTTAAGAGACCCCAGACGCTTTCTCTGCGATTGTAGACTTTCAAGGATTAGCTTTGTCGAAGTTTGCGGTGAGTGATCGACACAAAAGAGTTTGCCACGGGGGCGACGGCGAGTGTAGCAGCGGAGGGGAACAGGTCTTGCTGACGTGTGTCCCTCAGAAGACGCTTCACCGTAGATCCTGTAACCGCCACAAACGACTGCTGATCGGCACTTAATTTGTTTTTTCCCTCGCGATTGCACAGCGGAAAAGTAGATTTTTGAGGCAAGGTGACACCCGCTTTTGTCGCTTGTGTTTAGATAAACAATAAAAAATATAGAAACTGCAAATTCTTTCAACATTTTAGTGTAACCGTCTGGAGTTCCTAGTTTCCTTTGTATCCTTCTACCCCTCTGCTTCCGTGTGATGACAAAATTAATTGTTCTCAAGCAAACTGTTTCTGTAATGAGGAAGGCAAGCTGTTGCTGTTGCCTCTTCAGCAAGATTGAACTGACGACAACCACCACCGTAGTTTCGAACACCGTTGTCCGGCTCTCAACCGAAGAGAACAGGGACATGGAGACAATCCGCGGTGACAGAATACCTGACTTAAAGGACACATGCAAAGGAAAAAAACATTTTTTTTAAACGGCTTAGATGGAAAAAGGACGCCATGAAACGATTTTACAACGAAGAAAAAAAAAATTTAGAGCTATATTTACGGCGCAAAACGAATTTGTAGTTGGCGCCCGCAGGCACCGCGGAAAAGTGGTCCGTATTTATCACGTGACTGGTACTTATTTATCACGTGGTGTTTGCATTCTTTCGGAAGCTTCCTATGGCCTCTAAAAGTAACTTATTCATCTTTGTTTGAAGTATAACAAGAAACTAAGATGAATAAGTAACTTTTAGAGCCCAAAGGAAACTCCTGAAAAAGCGCAAGCAGACGTGATAGACCTGTGCGCCGGTCGAACGACGGCGGCGGCGCCCCAAAGCAGACGAACTTGTGCGGCGGCGGCGACGGCGGCGTGGAGAAACGCGTGGAAGCGGCGTTCGCACAACGCTCAGCGTGCGGCGGCGATGCAGCGCGGCGGCGCGCGGGCCTACCACGTGACCAGCGGCGGCTCCCGCGAGCGCCAACTACAAATTCATATAGCGCCGTAAATATAGCTCTAAAAAATTTTTTTCTTCGTTGTAAAATTGTTTTATGACATCCTTTTTCCATCTAAGCTGTCTAAAAAATATGTTTTTTTCCTTTGCATGTGTCCTTTAACTCTCATGCCACTGTCCCTCACGGTTAGTGATTCCACTGATTCGAGACAGGCAGCGTGCTTGATCCTAGTCACTGACATGGTGATAATGGCAGGGAGAAGCTTCAGTTACCCCGCCTCCAGTGCAAGCTTCCTACCTTCGACAACGCTTTGGAGTCGAGTGCACCTCGAGGGCACATATGCAATTGAAGCACGGCAGAAGGCTTGGAGCGTGTGCTGGTGGCTGGGCGTTCAAAGGACGCCCTGCTGTTGTTATTCTGTCAGTGACTATAGGCAAGGGTATGCACCCAAAAAAAATGTCTAGGAAGGGAGAGTTTTGCCAAAAACATAAATTTCCAAAACTGGGTGTTTTTTAATTTTAACAGATTTTGTATGTCTGACACCGGTGGATGTTCATCTGTGTAATTTGGTAAAACCGGAAAGTCTATGACTTAGTCATATAATATGATGTGTTCACTAGTCGCCATAGCTATGTGCCTTGCTGCCATGCATGTGCTGCCAATGAGCTACCAGATTCCCCATCATCAAAGCTGTAGTTTGTGCTGGACGATAAGCTGCTTTACCCACAGCTCGCACTAATGGTTGCATGTTTCCTATTAGAAAAACTGATAAATTAGGCCGTAGCTCAAAAAAAAAAAAAAAAGCCATAGTGCATCGAGCCAGCATCACACCACAGTAATCGCTTATACCAAAAGCCAGCCCAGGCTAGGACAAGATTGCTAATGCTATCAACACCCAACACAAAGCACCTCAGCAAAAAAGATAACCGGACAGACAGGGAACTAAAAAAACCTTCAACCAAGCTGTTATATATCAATAAGCCTATCTCTGCCAGCAAGCAAATCCCATTTGAGCTAGCCTGTTTTGCAATACAAAGGGGTTTTCAAACTTTGCTATCTCAGAGAACGCTCTCATGACTAATAACCACAATGCAAGATATATATAGGCGTCGACACTGCGCGCGTCACAGCTGCCAGATAAAGTCCTGTCCTAGCCTTGGTTGTGGGCGGCTCCATCAGATGGCTCCTCGATATGCAGCTAACGGCAGCCAGTCGCAGGCCTGGTTTCTCATGCTTCTCTAGGGGAGACAGGCTTGTTCTTGAAGTCGTTTCCTGGGTGTGCCACGTCATGTAGAACTTGGCACGAGCGCTACATCTGTTGCTTAGATACTGCTTTGCCACCGACCCTAGCTTCGTGCCTCAATGGCAACAACAATTTTTTTAATGCGTTGAAGCGGAGAGATCAATAGCAGGGTGTTCAAGCCAGCGTCCGTCAAGGTCACAGCAGACTCTCTGAACGGAAAGCGTGCATGCCCAGGGGCCACGGGAACAAGACGCTTTTTGTTTTTCTCTTTTTTTTTTTCAGTTGCGCTGTCTGGACAGCGGAGACTGCCAGTTGAGGCTACTCAAGTACGCACCAATAGGACTTTTACTAGTCTATCGCGTCGTCGTGCTGTGCGTCTTCATCTACATATGTCTCGCACTGTGCTGATAACTGAGGAACCCCTCCTGCCTCGAGGTTGATGCAAAACAACAGTGCAGAAGCCTGCATACTGTGCAAACAATAGTGCACATATTAGTGAGTGGTTTTCCCTTAAAGTTATGCATTGGTGGGTGGCTCAGATCTGCTAAAATTGTCCTTAAACTATGGAAATTTATTTTAAAGGGGCAGGGCCGGTCGAGGAAATTTGGGAGTTCGGGGAACTCCCGAGGGCGAGGAACCCAGTTTGATGACCCATGCAGTAGAGGGACCTCCAAAACGGAATTGGGGAAAAGAAGCAGATTGTTTTGGCCAGATTCGTCGTCGTCAGAACTCGTCAACGACGCGTCATCCTCGCGTAAGCCATCCGGGGACACAGCATGGTCCAAAATAAAGGCTATGCTCGAGAATCGAATCCGGCACGGTTACGCGTCAGTGGCACGGGACAAATCGAGGGACGGGTCACTCACTTCTCCTTCTGGGCGTCGTCCTCGCTTCGCGCCGAACCCAGAATCCGAAGTCTGGCCTCGGCGTACTCAGCTTCGCGTTGCTGCAGCGTTTTCACGGGCTGTCGGCTGGGCGATTTCTCGGCGCCGCCTGCGCCGTTCGGGCTCCCGCCGGCTCGGTTGCCGTCCGGCGGCCGCTTGAGGATCTTCACTGTCGGAGCGTACTGCGTCCGCACACTGTCCTCTAGCAGGACGCGGGGCATAGCGAGTTCACCGATGCCGGTGGTGTTGTGCGCGGAGGTGTGGTTGCTGAAAGCACCAAGACACCGCAAGCGGCGATAAATCGGGTGTTAGGAAAGCGGCGTCGCGCGGGTCACAAATGTAGCCCCCTTTTGGGGCGACGTTTTAGAATGGGACACACGCTAGGCGATTGAAAGGGTTAACGGGAAAAACAGAGGCGTCGCTGGCCCGCGAGGCAATACTTGGATCAAGAGAATCGGCGGTAAAGAGACTGACCTGTTTGTCGAGTTCGTTTTCACCTTTAACCTTTCCAACTTCTTTTCCAGGACCTGAGTGAAGGTGACAGCATGCGTTAGGAAATCCAGGACGACGGAAACTATGGCACAACAAGGCATGCAAGCAGGAAAACGACACGGCAGGTCCAGAAGGAGAGATCTCGTTTTATCTTTTTTTGTGTTGTTGTTTCTTTTTCCTTCGGGAGTCGGCGGTGAAGTAAGCGAATCAAAGAGGGAAGCCCCCCGTAGAACGATAAGCCTAACGTTAGGCCTACTTTTTTTCCGGTCCGAAAATAAGCCGCCGCCGCGTCACTTCACCGCGGCCCCTCCCGGAGGTCGGTCGTGAACGCGGAAGCTTCAATGCTCTGTCAAATTGTGTCGTTGCGGATAACTTACGCCGTTCTCGACCATATCTTCCCAATCATCGCAAATATCGTCCGAAATGTCGTCTGCCATCACTGTTACGAAATAAAAAAAATAAATAAACACCAGCGCTGGACGTGACGTCTGGCGGAAGTTCTCAGACCTAGAAACTGAGAGTAAAAACAAAACAAAGAGCAATGATCTGATTTCGATTTGAGATGCTGAGCGACTGACGAACGCCGGAGATGGCACATTCCATCATTTTCAGAAATCTCTATATTGGGGTAACTTTTTCTGTGACATTTCCGAAGTGAAGACCACAGGTGAAGACCGCGCAAGTGCACGGGAGCATTTGCACCGCTAGCTCGAAATTATTATTATTATTATTATTATTTTTCAGTAACAATTAAGCGCCGTTCACACTCTTGCGACCGACATGAAGTCACCGGTCAGTTCACGACTGTCACAAAGCTTATTCGCGGCGAGTAGGGAGGCAATCATTTATACCTTGTGTAAATTATTCAAGCACCTTAATGGGCTTTTCTTTCCCGAGTTGGGAAAGAAAACGACCCTTTGCCCCATAGACTCCCAGCAAAATTTAGCAATTAAATGGCGTCCATGTCCCGCGATCGCCGATCTAGCAGTTGCACCCACCCTCACTTGAGCCTCCCTAGCGGCGAGAAGTTTGGGTATCGCCGCCTGGTGGATTTTTTTCGTAACCCAGATTGAGGATACTTCAACTTTCTCTGCTGGCGAAGCACGTGCAATGTCAAACTTCTCTGCACTATGAAAAATAAACAACCTCATGGGTAGCACGTGCACTACCCGGTGAGAAAAACAGAATCGCCTCTCGCGAGTTTCTCAGCGCGAATAACGAGGCCAATAGGATATCTCCCTCAACGGATGGCAGTAAAGCCAGTAAAGCTCAACTCTTAACGTTAAGTGTTACAATTGGTCTCACAACGAACTTCCCAGTACACGTGGCCCGACAGGAATCCAACTTGTCAACTCTAGTCATAAGCCACCAGGACCAACGCCACTAGAACACATCCCTATCACAAAGATGCTGCCAAATATCTTGCCATCAATCCCGACAAAAAACCTTCTCAATCTTGAAGAATCCGCCAGCATGCAAACTCTACAGTATGTGTCAGTTCATAGAAATGAATCTACTAACAAGTCACAAAGATGGCAGCAGAAGCAGTCAATGAATCTCTATGCTCTTATTCACTTCAACAACAGTAGTAAAGACTATCCGGCTCCTCGCAAGGCATTACTATTTAAACCCGCTTCAGGTGTCGAAAAATGTGTGAAACCTTTTTTGTTGATGCGACAATGAGTATAGGTACATGCACAGTCATGTCCAGCATGCCATGCAGCCCCGCGGAGAAGGAAACGAAGACAGTTCTTTTTGTAACACTTTTTTTATTCCCCTTTTTATAGATCAATATACCTCTTCTTTTGAATATACAACGACTGGCACAAAGACTGCATAGAAACTTCCCCCCACACAAACCATTCCCAAAGCCTCTCCCCGGTTTTGTTTCTGGAAATAGTCTCCTCTCCCGCACGTCTCCGCCTCTCGTTTTGTGTACCACAGGCCGAGGGGTCTGCCCCCTCACCAAACAAGGATGAGGGCTACACTAATCTCGATCCACTGCTTCTGACCAATCCATACACACATAGACACACACACACATTCAACCGGTAAATCTGGGAAAAAAAAAAAATTATAATAATCACCGTGGAAGTTTGCACCAGCCCAAGACTCCCAAAAGAGCAGGGTCAACCTAAGTGCCCCTACCCCAGAACGTCACTCCAACCAAAAATCGTGCGCGTCAAAGAGCACTCCAAACCTGCTCTTACACAAGACAGATTTCATTCCCACAGATGAAATAAAACGGAATACAGCCCGCTAGTTGAGCCATATATGTTGCACCCAAAAACTTGAGCATTGTGATACACAACTTGTGCTTGTTAAAAAAAAAAGTAAACATGGGCATGTAAGCTTGGTTGTAGTTTCGTTAGAATTACGTTAAATATTCTCTAGTTTTCAAGGAAGCGACGCCCAATAAACGCAGGAGGGAAAAGACTGCAAGAAAAAAATTAAGAGGACAAAACCCAACATTTTAAAAACAGAAAAAGGCCAACCAGTTTTCGTGGCAACCCTGAAATAAAAGTTTACTTAAATAAGGAGTTCCCACGACGCCAAAAAATACATGCTCATGTACACATGCATGCAGAGAGAATTGAGGGACTACAGATTTAATCTGCAATTTCCTCAGGCAACGGGGTCCTCGAGGGCGCTCACCGAAAAACGTGAGCCTCCGAGCAACTCTCTCGTGGAAGCTGCACGAGACACTGTACGACGCTTTCTTCGGAGGTGGACATTGCACATCATTTGAGAACAAAAAATTCGTAAGCCCGTCGGCGGGAGCCACTAATGACGCGACGGAGAAGCGCTCGAAACTGTAGGTACGACAACGCCAGAAGAGACAAAATAAAAACTCTGGGCATCTACACAGCGGCACGAAGGCACATGCAGAAAAAGGGACACCAAAGTAGGGCAATGAGGCAGTTTTAACGACTGACAAGAAAAAAATCAAGAATGCGCATTCGAAAACGGCAACAGACAGTCCTTTACTGATCCGACGACTGGAAGCTCTTAACAAGAGGGTCCGAGGGAAGACGGGGCACGACTCTTCGACCTAAATAAAATTAGCTCGAAAAAGAAGACAAAAAATTATAACAATGCGAGACAAAAAAAAAAAAAAAAATGGCCTGGAACCTTATTTGCGATCAATTGTCATTTCAACAAGTCTGTATCGAACTAGATTAACGGGATGCGGGCACACAACGAAACAAGGTGAAGACCGCTACGTCGAAAAAAAAACTGGAAAGCGAGAGAGAGAGAGAGAGACCGAAGAAAAAAAAAAACTGGTCCCTCAAAAAGGAGAAGAGACAACAATGAGTTGGAGAGTAAAGGGGGGACTTTGAAGAGGGGTAGGAGAGGTCTTGCGGGGGCGGGGCCTAGCGGCGGGGGGGGCCCCAGGGCACGGGCTTGGCGGGCACGGCGTCGATGGGAGGTCCCCCGCCGAACGAGGGGAACTCCTGGGTGCTCGAGGTGTCGGGGGCTCGCTGCTCCCAGGGGCCGCCGCGCACCACAAAGCCCTCGCTTGAGCGGGGCACCTCGTTCCAGACGGATTCGGTGCCGCCGGCGCTGCGGCCACTCTGGCGCGTCGCCTGGTAGTTCTCCTGGTCCAAGATGTCCTCCAGCTGGAAACGTGGGAGAACGACAAAATGTCCCGCTTGAACCACTGGTACGGTTGAGCCTCGTTCCCACACTTGCGAATGCTTTCGACCTCTCGTGATCTCTTACTAGAGCACGCCAAGGTGCCACCTATTGGGCAGCCGTGAACGCTCACGACTTCTGCATACCGTATTTCTCATTTTTCTTGCGCATCATACTTTTGTCACCGCTCGACAAACTTCTCACAATGATACAAACAACCACTTCCCATAGGTGGTGCATACATTTGAGCTTGCAAGTGCCGCAAAACCATCGCTCTAGTGAAACGCAGTTCTGGAGCACCTCAGAGGTGGCACCAGCTAGGCCAGTGTGTTCGCTCAAAAAATATTACGAGAGGTCATAATATGTTCGGTCGTAAGTAGTTGCAAATGTGCCGACCAGCTTCGACAGCAATAGCTGCGGATTTCATTGTGTCCTGTGCATCTCGCAGTAAACCTGCAAAAACCTCGCGACTACCTTGCAATTAATCTGTGTAAACCTCACGACACCACTGCACGTGCGCACCAGCCCATTATCAAACCAGACCGAGGTACGCCCAGTGGAGTGTTTGGCATTCGTTGTGTTTAGTGGGAGCTCCAAAGTTGGTTCACACAGTTCTGTTTAACACACTGGCACATTGGCACCATATAATGGGGCAGCATTGGAACACCTTTGACCCATGTACATATTTCGTAATTTTTTTACAACTCATTCTTCCAGAGAAGAGCTGTAAAAAAAGTCAGGCAGCGTTATAAGCTACCAGTTCTCATATATGGTGATAGACCTTAATATCTCGCACACACTGCAAGACCTTCGGTTTAGTTGTACGCACTTTCCGCACTACCCGGCAGACGGCGTCAACATGCAAGTGTGTCCCACCGATCCATGCTACGAGATTTATGATTCCTACGGTACAAAGACAGGGTGACACCTCAGACAAGAGCTACAACAAAGAAAGTGGATCGTGCACTCGCTCCTTGATTTGTCGGGTCAGTGAACCTGGCACAACACAGGTAGCAATGCAATGAAACACAAATATAAAGTTAAGCTAGGGACAGCATGACTTTCTACACACTATGATAAAGCAGCACCACTGCTCAGTCTTTCTTGGTTCTAGAAAACGCATCTTTAGAGCCGACGTCATGCGGCACAGCCCCTCTAACAAAGACAAGCTATAACTCAATTTGAGTGAACGATTGTTGTTGGCTTTGGCGTTCGCTTTCGGAGGTCGCGCGCAGGGCTGAGAAAGCAACGCTCAGTCACGGACTTGTAGAAGATTCGTGTTCATTCTTACTCGGGACGTAACTTCCATCAGCGCGTCCTACTTTCTTGTTCTTCAAAGTGCCTGTTCATTCTCACCCCAAACGCTCCACGCTCAAACCTCCTGGGCCGAATTTTCGAGATGCCAACACACACTAGATAAAGAGTTGCGCGAGACCTTGTCGAGTCATCTCGCACTCACTTGCCGTTATGCCGCCAAATTGCTGCCCGCTTTTCTACTGTCTCGACGCTCATTCTTTATTCTGTTTGGCACAAGTTCGCACCCCCTTCAAACTTACAGCTTGCAATGGGATTTACGCCGCTTCTAATCCTGTCAATCATGACAAACTGCTATCAATTAAGAGTTAAAAAAAAAAAAAGATTGACGTGCAATTTTATTTTTAAAGATATGAGTTGCATTTCTGCATTAATAATGAAAATACAATAATAGCTAAGCATATTTTTTTACATATTTGTAAAATACACTCATTTTGATACATCTTGCACCATTTTATATAGTTTGTTGGTAAATAATTTGTGAATGTGTCTCTAGAACATGCTTAGTTGACACGTTTCATAGCCTTTCTTACATAGAAATACTATTTCAACATTGTGTATACATGGTTTGTGAACCGTTCATAAAATAAGCAGGCAAAATTATTACTATGTGCATGTTTCAGTCTCAAATCGATGACTGTGCAAATACCATAGTGAAAACCTAAAATACAATAGTGAAACCTTGAAACCTCCACATCTCGAGCTTCGAGATTTTACGTCTTTGGAAGAAAATTAGCTACAGTGTTCATACACAATCAAACCTTGATGTAACGAAGTTGGTAAAATTCACAATTTACTTCGTTACATTAAAATTTCGTTAAATCAAAATACGGCTTTAGAATTTAAAAAATTTTCCAAAGTGTTTTACAGGTGTGAGAACTCACCAAAAATTACATTTATTTGCGGGTAAAGTAGTCCGTGACTTTTGCTCGCGCCTTGTTCGACAGTAGCAGCAGTTCATACGGCATTCAAGAGCCCAGAGCGCTTGCAGAGCTTCTTGCTGCTCATGCCGTCCCTTGTACTGCCTCAGTACATCAAATGCGTCGAGCACTCCTCGAGTGTACGGGATCTCGCAAATTTCTTCGGCGTTGGCCTCAGAATCGTTGTCATTTTCCGTCGCGTTCCCAACTACATCCTGCACGATGGAACCTCTTCCGTCGCAACGACCCAAGAGTCACCGTAGAGGTAGTCCTCCAGATCACTGAGGACAACACCACCATGCCCTCAGAAGGGTATCTTGGTTTTGTCCCATCTTCACTCGGAATGGACGAAACTGTGGGAGCACTTCCGCTTGCTTCCCCGAGAGCACTGGCTGTTGATGTTGCAGGTGTCTCAAACTCAGCTTTTCGGAAAGAGTTCTGGATGGCTTTGTTCGTTGCGACTTTCCAAGATGCGGAGAGCATAAAAAATATTACCCGGACCATCATTATGGAAATGACGTGGAAACACCTGACTGCTATTACTGACCTGTGGTGCGTCCTCTCATAAACGATCGCAAGAGACCGCAATCTCCTCGGTCACACTCAAACTCAAATCTTCGGATCAATCGAAAGAGTAGAGTCCTTGTAAATTTACAAAGGTGTGCTAAGCCTCCTTGCTTTGCAACGGCAGGGCACCTCCATAACCCATCTAAAGGCTCGAAACTCACGTGCTCGTCCTCGAACTGCTTGAGGTATTCGACGGCCTCCTCGACGTCCTCCTCGGCCCCGGTCACCTGGACCAAGTCCTTGTTGGCGTCCTCGGGCCGGGGGAACTTGATCTCCACCTTGTGTTGCTCCATCAGGCGCCGGATGTTGCGGCCCCGGGCCCCGATCAGCCGCGAGTGGATCCGGTGGTCGATCTCCACCTCCCGGGTCACCATGTCCTCCTGCATGTCCACAACGCACAACCTCACTCATCAAGGAGCCAGAGACAGCGGTCACGCAAAGATGTCTGGGCACATGCCGCATTCCGACGTCCACCTTTATGCTGACTTTCCTGTCACGCCTTCTTCATTACCAGAGCCGGACATCGACTCGTCGTAAGCAACGACAAATGTGCAAGAAAATGCGGCAGCTCTGTCCCAGCAGAAACGACCTGCGCTCACTTTTGTATACGACTGGCGTCCGTCTCCGTGTGATTCAGCCAGTACGGGGCAATTGCCGTCGTGTAGCCACGATTGCACGAAATAAAGCCCTTCAATTAGTGTCAAGACTGAAGCTGTCGCAGGAAAATGTGGGCTATACACAATCGTCCCTCCTAAGCAGAAAGATTACAGACAAACTGGAGGTAAAAGGCAAGGGTCCACCACCGTCAACCGACGCTTTCCACCGCAACGACGGGAAACAACGAGGGCTGCCATGCAACCATATTCGGTGTACTCGAATTCACTTTCAACCCCCTCGATTCCGAGTGACATTAAGTACAACACAACTTCGATATGGCGATGTCCGATAAGGTAATGGCAGAGATACAGTGAAGATAAGGCAAGGCCCAGACCCCTGACGCATCAATAAAGACAAGCAAATCGTTCGCTGACCAGTGGTTCGAGCGCCGAGCGGTGACTTTACTGTTCTACAAATCGGTTACTACTCGCGCCAAGCACCAACGGTTGCGCAGCGTGTTTGTGAACGGTATGCTCGCATGTAGAGAAGAGGCTATGTAGTCCAGAGTTTTCCCACCTTTCTTTTAAAACTTTTTAAAAGCAAGTTGCATCCCAACGAAATCTTTCGCAAAGAGTTCGGCCGACATGGGACCAAAAGCTTGCACGCACCCACTCTTTGACAATGCGCAAGATCTCGTCACGGGCCGTGATGGCGTTCTTCTCGTAGCCCACCACGGTGATGATGTTCTCCTCGGGGGCCCCCTTGTCCGGGAACTGCACCTGGACGCCGTGGTCCTTGCGGATCTTGCTCACCATGGTGCCCCGCCAACCGATGATCTTGGGGTGGTACTTGTTGTCCACTTCCACCTCCAGGTGGAAGCTGCGCAGCTTCTACAGGGGGGCCACGAAGAGTCGCCGTTAGCAAGACCGAGGGGGAACGTCGGGGAGAAAACGGGGTCTGGAGTTTCAACGAAAAACACAGACCGGACACTACTCTTCGACTGCCCCTTTTGCACAAAAAAAAACAAATATGAACACCATCGTCTAATACCTACATTCATTAGTTGCCAATGTTCCACGAGATTCTCAATTGTACATTTAGAAGAAATAAATTTGCCAATAAGAGAAATGGGAGTATGCGAGACAACTGGTTCAGTGATGACATGTTTCAAGAAAAAAAACGAAGGCTGGAAAGAGGGAAACGAGAAACTGGGCTGTGCAACACTGTAATGTTCCTTCAATCCTAGTTTCGTTTTTTTTAAGGGGGGACATGGCCTCAGAATTCAGAATTTCCAGGAAAAATATATTTTTCAAAAATAATATGTTTATTAACTTCCGAAGAATAATTTCAGAAAATTTCATTTATAAACATGCAGCATTTATCTCACAATAAATTATTTTCGACATGTCAGCAGCCTCCGAGTCAGCAGGAAGCAAATTTGTTTGCGTTCCTTATTTAGCACTGCTTTATACTCGTTTAACATAGCCAGAACATCTCACCCTCATTGGAAGCGCATTTACTCTAGATATAGCCTAGAGCCACTAAATAAGCTGCGCTTAGAGTATCGGCACTCCGTTCCCCGACATTGTTGTGGGCGCCGCCATTTTGGCTCGTATGCAGAACAGACGCAACGGCCGATCGTCATGATTCAAAAGTGCTACTTCCTCAGCATTAGATTCGGTGTTAGGAAGGTAATGTAATATTGCTTTGCTCTGTCGCGAACGGTTTAAACATTTCTGGAGGGCGGAAAAGCATTTCCTGTGATTTCAGATAAAGCTTCAGATAACTGGCAACCATGATTTTAAGCCACATAATGGCCAAGTGTCGTTACTCTGAAGCGTAGCTTATTTAGTGGCACTAATATAGCCCGTAGAAGCTTTCAAAGTTTAAATGTACCAATGGCCAGGAGAACCCTTAACATCCAAACAGAAAAAAATCCTGAAACTTGGTATGAGCAATCTTATTGGTTGAGACCCAAAACAGGGTTTCCGATTGGTCCACTGCCCGGTGACGTGATGTTGTGCCATCTTCAGTAACACCCTTTCACAGTATCTTCCACTTCAGATCATAATCCTGCTTTGCTGCTCTTTCTTAGTACAATTTGCCTTTAAGTTCTTGCCAGTCTACCTGTCAAGGAATGCCTGCTACCAGTGGCGTAGCCAGAAAATATTTTCGGGAGGTGTTTTAAGGTGTTAGCACAATCACAAACGCAATGATAATAAAAAAAACTATACCGTAATATCCCGAGTCATCGCCCATCCCCGAGCCATCGCCCACCCCGTTTTTTGGGGCCAATATAGATTTCCGAAAAAACACCGAGTCATCGCCTACCCCTTCAAATACCCCAGCGCGGACTCTGCGATCCGCGAACACTCATCCTACCCGAATGACGCGGCCGCGGACCTTACAGTTCGAGGACATCCGTGACAAAGTAAAACAAAGGAGGGAAAGACACTTCTTTTTGTTTACCTCCGTGAGCGACCCCAAAGTGGTCGTGTATCCGTGCGAAAAGAAAACGATGGAGATAACAAAATAAGAGTTTGTTAATGTAACCCCGGAGTGTTAGGTCAAAGTCTGTCTCCGCCGAAGTAAGGTCACCGCGAACCTGCGCCTTCTTCCCGCCCGTCGCGACCGCGGTTGTGCAATATTTTAGGCAAAGCCAACGCGTAAATAAAGCTTTGCTGGAACGCCCTACACAGACGTTTGCAGAGCGTCCCAACCGTGCGTTGATAGCCCGCCGTGCACGGACGCACGTATGTACACACCAAACAAGAAAGTTGCGCAAGAGCTTGCAATTGACAAGGCGCCCGACTTGGCCCGACGCCAAAGTATTTGCCAACGCGACCCCCGGCTTTCCCGCTTTCCCAGCATTGCTCTTGGTCGCTTCTTTGGTCCGCTCGCTCGTTGCGCCTGGTCGGATTTTCTATTTTCTTGTAGACTTTTCTTTCTTTTTTTTTTTTTTTACTAACTAGGAGAACATAGTGGTGACATTCTTTCACGGAACAAACGTTCGCGCTATATGCAGATCGGCGGTGTTTCTAGCGCGTATGCAAGCAACGGACTTCGCTATAGTAAAATATTCTTTCGTGAGCATTTTTTTCTGTAAAACAATGAAACTAAATCGAGTTTTGAGTTTGATGTATCTCTTGTGCATCAGCGCTAGATACGCAGAGAAAAATATGCGGTTTTTTCCGCTTTTTTTCAAGTGTTTGTGCTCACCCACCGAGACATGGCCCACCCCACTTTTTTAATGAATTTCAGGTGGTAGGGGGTGGGCGATGACTCGGGATATTACGGTATATATATATACCTATACACAGGGTGTTTTACGAAAGGTGGACAAATTCAATATTGCGAAAACTATGCGTCGCAACAAAAAAAGCTTTGTGTCATTTTGGTCCTGGGCCAGGGGCCTATTTAGGAAAATTATTAAAGTCCGGGATAATAAGGTTGTTAATTATTTTTGCGTAATTAACTTTTTTAATATTGTGTTTAAGGGCATGGTTTCAATTAGAAATTGCACAGCATCATCTATAAAAACTAAATCAACAAATTTCAGAACAATAGAATGCACGCGAAGCATTTTTATGGCTTTCTGAAAAACTGCACAAATTCAATGGGTTTTCAAGTTTCGGTTCGCTATTGGAGCGCATCTCGGAACCGACGGCACCGCGCCCTGGGGAGAAATAGTGCAACCAGCCTCTGCTGCATCGTGCGAGGACAGCACAGCAGAGGTTGGTTGCACTATTCCACATTCAAAAACTGATCTATGTCCGACGTTGCTCTGTATCTGTTCTCACGTCGTTCAACCCGCAGGAGTTGCTCGAAGCTCCAATTCAACCGAGTCCCTCGTAACTGTAAGCAGCAACGACTGCAATGCACTGCCGTGTTTTTCGTCCATCTGCTCTAGAACGTGCCGCAACAAAGTGTTTGTGTGTTTGACGGTTTGGAAATCACTACAAGACGACATTCATCAGTGCCACTAAACAATAAAATCTTTGAGAGAAGTATTTTTCGCTCCTCTAATTACAGTGGAACCTCGATTACACGACTTTTGCGGGACAGCGCGAAATCACCGTGTAATTTGTGAGTCGTATCATCCGAAAAAACAATTAACCACGGATACAGTAATCGGCCATCAGGAAAAAGACAAGCGGAGGTTTTAAATCATGTCTAAGCTAATAATCTGCTCTCCTATCATCAATAGTATCCGTGTCCGGGACATCGTTCGCCGGTGTGCACAATCGCAACAACAGGATCCAGCGTATTTCCCGCCGGAACGTCATACGACGTGGGACATGTAGAATCCCGCGTCGTGTAAACCAAACTTTTAATACATTATTTCTTTGGGGAGTTCGTCGGGACCGGGCAAATCCGTCGTAAAATGCAGGATGTCGCATAAACCGGGGACGCATAATCGAGGTACAACTGTATCAGATAGTCTTTTGCTCGCCAACGCGGACCGAGTAGGCATACTGGGATTGAGACATTGCGGCTGTTTTCACCGGCCCATGGAGGGGATGCATCCTTATTTCCGGCTCTCGCATAAAAAAAAGTTGGTTCCGATTGTGACCTCGAACGTTTTGTACAGCACTGCACTTGGGCAAGCTGACGCTAATCAACAACTAAGGTCGGCTGCTACAAGCAATTGCTATGCGAAATGTTTCTGCTAGGAGCCACACTATGAAACCCCCGTCTTGACGTATGGTTCCAATACTCATCGTCATCGTTTCCGGGCAACTATGCTAAGATTAGCACAGTTTCCACAGTGGCCTAACCTCACACTGCCGCGCAAGCACGTGTCGAGTCCCGTTCGCGCACGGCAAACGAGGCCACTCATTCGTGCAAGTAGCTTCAATAGCTACTTGATGTCGTCACGCACAAAAGCTGGTGTCGAGTACAAGTGCAGCTCGCATAAAATGCCGTGTACTCAAGGTTTTCACCTACCCCACAAGCCAACTGCTTCGAGTGTCACATTCTCATGCACTCTGTTTCACCATAAGTGGGAGCGAAGCCGACGCTGCAAGCAGAAACATGCCGCCTCGCACGACACTTTTATTGCACGAGCGAACATGCGCGACCTTGCTCTTGCAAGTTCAGCTTTGCCCCCCCTTAATGTAAACGAAGTACAGGGCGGGGTGTGCCTAGAGTATTTTCAGCTCTGAAAGCTTCACCAGAGCGGCAAAGGGGGGCAAGTTGGTTTGTGTCGAAAGACAGCTCTGAAAGCTGTTCCATCCCAAGCACTTCTTCCTCCGAGCGTCATTTACGTCTTGAGCCTCCGAGACGACCCCTCGGAGCAGAGAGATGCTGGGAGCTCCCTGCACTCACCCTGTCCTCCTCCTCCTCGAGGATCTGCTCCACCCTCTGGAGCAGGGCCTCCTTGGCCGAGGCCACGTTGGCCGGCGTCCCGGACACCACCAGCACGTCGCTCTCGTCCGCCTGGGGCGGCACGCTGATGTTCACGTCGTGGTCCTCCATCAGCCGACGGACCCCGGCGCCCTTCTGGCCAATGATGAAGCGGTGCAGCTTGAAGGGAACCTCCACCTGGGCAGCGGCATTCCCATGCGGGGCATTGAAGCAAACAAAAACAGATGTCCGACAAATGAACGAAGTTGGCGAGGCACATAGAACGGTGCCCGTAAGGTTCTCCAATTTATAAGGCCAATGGGAAAGCTGCATGCTTGTTGTTGGCACTGGCATAGACTCTGACTACGAAAATTCTTCGACAGCCAAAACTGGTCAGTCACGGTTTAATGTTGCGCACCAGATTTGGGAAACTTTCACGCGAGTGACGCATTCACTAAGAGATTCAAAGTGCATACTTTCTTTTTCAACTTTATTTTTTAAAGGGAAATACGTTCCATGGTGGATGTTGGCAGGTTCCTGATCACAAAAAAGGTAACTAACCTCGAGCTCAGGCTACTGCCTGCACTCAACCCTTAACAAAAAGGAGCTTTTGACCCATTCTTACGTCAGCCCTTAAGCTTAGCAAATGGCCTGCAGACATTAAAGGGGTCATGAAACAATATCGGGTTAGAATAAAAGGGGACTATTTCTTTCAATCTTGCCTTCGCAAAGCTTGATGACATAATTGTGGGATCGAAACCACCCGTCTGACAACAGTCGAGCGTGGCTCACAGACTGGACACGAGAACTGCGTGAGCACTCAACTTCGGCACGTAACAATCGATGCCTCGGCGAACTCGGGTAGTGGCTCGTATCCAACGACTGCGGTGATGAGAATAGCAAACTCTAACAATGCCTAGGGTTCAGCACGCATTTTCTACTATGCCAACCTCAGCAGATGGGTATGATTAACGTTGGCGGCATAGGATAGGCACTGGACCACATGGTCGCTTGTTCTGGCTCCAAGTTGAGGGGACGAACGATGCTCATATTGGTTTCTAGGCAATGGCGACTGCCATTGCCTAGAAAGAAAAAAAAACCAAGGAAAGTTTAAACAGTTATTAGCTTTAGGGAGCCTAAGTAGTATCTAATGAAAGCAGAAAAATTGTTTCATGACTTCTTTAAAGGTAGCCAACCCCTGGTGTAGAGAAAACGAGACCATACTAAGAGCACCGTAACAAGCTTCGAGCCAACTGACAGATCTCACCATCTAGTTCCGTTGGGTCGCTGCCACCACCATGTGTACTGGGGACTGTAGTCTTTCTGCACGTGCAACAAACCCGCTGCGGGTCTGCGCAAGCAGAGCACGAGATGGCACAAACTGTCTCGTGCACGTTCACCCAACTTTCGTGAGCCACAGTTACGGCGGCAACGCGCACACGTGAAACGCCTAGTGTGAAACCAGTTTACTCCGAGAAGCTCGCCGTGGCAACACCTGCACTTGCGTACGTCTCCGACAATAGGCGATCCCAAAGTAAACGAGGGGCCGAGCTCACCTCCTGGGAGACGGGCACCAGGGCCAGGAGGGCTTCCCTGGCGTGCTCGCAGTCCTCCTGCTTGCCCTTGATCAGGATCAAGTCCTCCTTGCGGACCTTGCCCTCCTCAGGAGCCACTTCGGCCACCTCCCCGTTCACCGCTGCCTCACCGTTCTCCAGGGGCTCTGCAGTCGCAAGGGACAGCCATTTGTCAATGACAGGGAGCGCTACCGCGCTCCATCGTGACGGAGCCTCGTGTAGAAACGTCGGCCGTTGGAGCGATGCCAGGCGTGTGCCGCTCCTAATGGTCAAACGGTTTGCCTGAACAACGCAAAAGCTAGAGAGGTCTCGTGTCTACCGGAACAACAAAATAAGATAAACCAGTACAGAACGAGCGGGTTGGTACGGATAATTAAACTTGAGGAAGAAAACGAGAAGGGACGGACAAACACAAGTGTGTGTTTGTCCGTCCCTTCTCGTTGTCTTCCTCAAGTTTAATGAGATAAACCACCCACAAAAATAAACCGTTGCCTACATCCGAATAGCACGCACCAAAGATTTATGAATTCGGGAAGGTCGGAAAACATCCGACAACTTTCCAAGGTCAGACACTTTTCACAAGTCTGCTCGTCTTTCGCTTCTCCAAGCGTGCGGGCCCGGATGGCAACCTGATTGCATGAGATGCCTCCCGCAGAGTCCAACTGAAGCAACCGAAGAAAGGCCGTTTTTTCCTGCAATTTTATCTTTCTACACCCAGCCACAGGGCGCCCATCGAAACGGGACCACCACCAAGGAACCCCACGCATCGCAGGAAGAAAAAAGATAACAAAATCACTGCCGGGAAAACGCACCCCTGTCGCGGGACTCCCGCTCGGGGAACTTGACGTGGACATTGAAATCCTGGTTGATGCGCTGCACCTTGTGGCCCTTGGTGCCCATTAGGGCGCGGTGGTGCTGCTGGGGAATCACTACCTCCAGCGTCACCTGGGACTCCTGCAGGTATGCAACAGAGGGCACCATGGTCAGTTACTGAGGACAACCGAGCTACGAGAGTTGGCCACACGGCTTGCACCCTTTGGCCCTCTTCCAGGGGTCAAACGAGAGTGAATCAACAAGAGACGTCTGACCTCATGCAGATACCAGCTAGTGCATGTTAAATGTCTGAACGTACCAGACTCCTACAATAGACCCTTTTCAAAAGTGCGAGCCACATAGCAGCTGCTCAGGCAATTGCCAAAGTCTGCCATTGCTTGGGCACAGGCACTGAGCATGCATTGGACACGAGGGCTGCGTCAGCCAGTGGCTTAGCCAGGAATGTATTTCAGGGGTAGCTGATTTACACCCCAAGTCCGTGACTCGGGGTGCGGGTCAGCTACTCCACAGCTGTCTTGGTCACCCTCGGATGCCCCCAGGGTGACCAAGACAGCCGGGGTTTGGTCATCGTTGGGGGCACGTCCCTCCACAGTTATGGCTTTATCTCTGGTGGAATCATGTCACCTCCAAAAAGCTTCCTACATCCATGGTCTGTAGACTTCCCTTTGTATGACGTAGCGGCATTGAGACTGCGGCTCTAGTGTGATGGAGTAGTGCGCGGCAGACAACGCGGTTGCACAATGAGCGAAGGCGAGTAGGGAGAGCGATAGCCTGGCCGTTGGGTGCGGGTGCTAGTGCTCTCTATCTGCGATCGCGTGGGTTTTTGCCCGTCGGCCCGTCAACTCCGTGCCCCACTCACCAGGTCCTGGACGATCTCGAGAATGCGCTTGCGCGCACCGTCGACGCACTCCCGGGCCCCCTTGAGCTGCACCAGATCGCTGTGCTCCCCGCTGCGGGGGAAGCTCACTTGCACGCCACCAAACTCCTCCGCTATCTGCCGCAGCTCCTCCCCCCGGCGGGCCACAAAGTGCCGGTGATGGCGGGGGTCGATGTGCATTTCCTCTTCAACCACCTTCTCCTGCGAGGACAGAGACGGCGTCCCATCTTTCATTACAACCTTCGTCAAGCGAAAGAGGCTCTCCGATCTGCAAACACTCGTCTCGTGGCAAAAAGAATTGCCTTGTAAGGCATGCTCCCTCGGCACAACAAAACCTCGGCACACGGCAAAATGTAGCGCAACAGAACCTTGGCATGCAACAAAACATTGTTGCACAACGAAAAGTCACAACAAAACCTGAAGAAAAAGTGGACGAACCAAGTTCTCAATCATCTCCTCCAGCAGCTTCTTGGCCTCGAGGACGGACTCCTTCTTGCCCATAAGGACGATCGTGTCCTGGCTCTCGTCACGGTCCGACGGAAAGATGATGCGGGCACCGGTCTTCTCCCTAACCTGCATTTAGCAGCAACACAGATGTGAAAGCTCAGACGGTGACCGTGGAAATCGGGTCAAACAGAGAAGCTAAACATCATTCAGGACACAGATTGAAGGCTTGTTCACACGTAACGCTACGTCACTACCCCAGCACTACTTACCAATTCAGCGCTGGAAATAGCTTTGACCTTTGACCAGCACAGCATCAGCATTAAGTTAAATTCAAGTTAGCATTGCAGTAGTACTGTTTCCATCCCTGTTGCAGGTTAAGGGGGGACACTGGCTAGAGGTCAAACTTTTGAACTACTCAAGTGATCGGAATGAAATTTGCAGGGGAGATTTAGCTTCAGATGTAGGTGTACTGTGCAAACTTTCAGCTCTCTAGGACGAATTTACATACCTGCATAAGATGATGTGTCACTTTTCATTAAGAAATCTATGATATGCAAATCAAGCTATTAAGCATCATTTTGACTGCTTGAATATAAAGTGGGGGATATGGGACCTCGGGCTATCTAGTTTTAATAACTTAAATATAAATATTTCGGGAAGAGTTATTACCTCAAACTATGAGATGCATATCTGTCCTCTGTCAATTTTTAAAAACTTAGTTTTTTATCACTCAGGACTTCAACCTTAAAACAAAATAAAGTAGATAGCCCGATTCCTGAGTAAATTTGAGTTCAGAAACATCTTGATTGTGGTATCAGAATACTTTCACCTTCGAACAAAAGATTCCTTCGTATGAAATTTGCAGCAAAAAGTGGAACTGAGAAAAATGCATTCAAACATTGAACTCCTTTACTTCGTTACTGCCTCACAATCTGTTGAATATATTTTATATCAACATAACTATTTGGCGTACGGTTATCAAATTTGGTGTAAGGGTGCATAATTAGTTTCTAAAACTGAAAACCTCAAAATTAAAAAATGAATTTTTTTAAAAAAATTTAAAATTTAGGCCCATGTCCCCCCTTAAAAGAGAGCAGGAAAAAGTTCTCCCATGAAGCCCTTCACCCCTTGCACTTAGCAGGAGAGGAGGCGAGGCAAGACAAGGCGAGGAAGGACTCACCTCCTCTCCGACGTTCGCTCTGCTAAGTGGAGATGGTGAAAGGCTTCACAAGAGAGCTTGTCCCATATTTTTTAAGCTGCAGCAGGAATAGGGTTGATTTAGTGCTTCTATGTACGTGTGAACTGTCCCTCTTAAATAGCAGGCAATGCAATTGTAACGCTTCTGTATGGGCAACAATCCCAACTTTTTTAAGGCTATGGAAGCGATGCGCTCTCCCTGTACCATATTCTCGTTATGTGGTATCACGACGAAGGTGATGGTGGATCAGCAAACTCGGTGGACCGCGAATAAGTGGCAAATGTCGAAGCTAGACAGCAAAGCCCTCATGCACCCCTGTCACGCAGGTGTAAGACGAAATGGTGTTGGGAGAGGATAGGGAGAATACCAGAAAGGAACCTTGCCTTGCGGATGTTGGAGCCGTTTTTGCCAATGAGGAAGCGGTGGTGCTTGGGCTGGGCACGGACCTCCTCGGTGAAGCTGGACAGCTGCTTCTCGTTGGAGAGGTCAAGGAGCTGCTTCTTGGCCCGGTCCACGTCCTCCTTCGGCCCGCTGAGGGTGACCCGGTCGCTCTTGGAGTCCTGCTGCGGGAAGGTGATCTGCACCCGACCGCAGTCCTCCATGATCGAGTGGATCAGCCGCCCCTTGGCCCCGATGATCGAGTTGTGCAGGTTGCAGGGTATCATGATGCTCACTTCCACCACGTCCGCCTGCACATCAGTCACAAGGGGCGGGGACAAGGCACGAAAACACGGTTATTTCCACCTTCAATCTCAAGTGGTTTGCCCATTGCATATTAGTTCCTTAAAAAAAGAAGAGGCTGCTAGCACGAAATCTGCATTCAACGAATACAAAGGTAGAATGAATCGATATAGGAAGAAACGAGAGTGTAGACACACCAAATTTTTGGGTTGGTTCGTGCACATTCCACTAACCGTGAAATGCAATGTGGAATATGCCAAGATGCCGCAAATAATTCCTCGTCGCATTATTCTGACTTAATAATTTCAGTTTCAAATAGCCGAGAGCTGGAATCTTTGGGACGACGTTACAGGCTGGAAAGCCTGTAACGTCGTCCCAATGTGCAACTACGGCAATGCTCACATTGCCGTAGTTGCACATTGTTCAGTAAAAAACTGCAACAATGTGGCGCCTCTGTGCCACAGTTTCTGAGGACCTGCGAACGCCGCCATGGCTACGCTTCTTGGTCTGTGACATTGCTCCGAAATCCTGCTTCTCGGAAATTGAAATCAAAACCCACATACCCCTCAACGTCACCAACGAAGTCGACCGGCTAAGAAAATGAACAGCTCAAAGGAACAGAGAGCCCCACGGAGGGACCAGTTGGAGCTGGTGCCTGAAGAGACAGCGTCGGGGGAGTAGCATGTACCTGCTCCTTCTGTGCCTCGAGGATCTTCTCCTTAGCAGCGGCCACATTCTCCTTCTTGCCCGTGATCATGACCACGTCCGAGTTGCTGTTCTCGGCGGGCAGCTCTATCTTGGTGTCAGTCTCCTGCTGGATGCGGCGCAGGGTGGGCCTCCCCTTGCCCGCCAGGTGGCGCAGGAACTGCTTGAAGAGCACCAGGTCCACCCTGTGGCTGGAGGCCTGCAGGTCCCGGCAGGTCTGGGCCAGGTGCCGGTGGCACGCCTCCACGTCCTCCCGGGGACCCCGGATCAGCACCTTGTCGCTGCGGGCCCCGGCCTCCGGGAACGTCACGTTCACTTGGTTGAACTGCCGACGCACCTCCTGGGGGGATGGACGGAGGAGCATGCGGCATTTAGTGTGGGGTAACAAGGAAAGATGGCATGCGCAATGCCTCCTAGGAAACGCGTCCTAAATAACACCTCCTATGATTATGTATCTTTCTTTTTTGCTCCAATACCATGATTATCTTTGCTTTTTTTTTCGTGCTTGTAGTTATTTATGCTGTGAAACTGCCAGAGTGGCGGCCTTCAGCTTTGTCGAGCTGTCCCTTTCTTCCTCTCCTTGTGCTTTGTTGTTTGACAAAGCAAGCAGGGACAAATAGAAAACTAGACACAAACCACTATTGTTAGTTGCTTATGAATTGCAATAGCATTTGTCTAGGACAACCTCAAGGACAACGTCTAAGACAACGTCCTAGAGGACGACATCAAAGACGTCTAGGACAATCTCAAGGACAACGTCTAGGACAACCTCAAGGACGTCTAGGACCCCAAGAACGACGTCAAGGTCGTCAGGTCCTTTGAAGAGGGTCAAATATGGGAAAGAGTGAGAATGTGATCTGAAATGGTCTACTGGGAGTACCTACTACACATTAGAAGGCCAGAAATGAAAAAAAATGTGTGTGTGTGTGTGGAGGGGGGGGGGGGGGTAGCTAAAGAATGCTATCGCATAAAAAAACATCCCCAGTCCACAAAGCGATCGAACAAGGAAGAGGATAAGGCTGCTCATTAGCAATCAAACAAGAAAAAATTGGCCGCATGTTTGGTCATTCTGTCAAGCACGTTTAAGTGTGGTAGCTTTATTGGGTGGGCGGTGCTCTTAGTTCGGGTGGTGCCGAGGGCAGGATGACCCTTAGTCTTTCAGTTCCTGGGGTAAGTGTTGATCTTAGTTCAGGTGGTTCCAAGGGCCGTGTTTTGTAATGGGAACTCTCTTTGTGACGCTGCAAGTGCTTTCCTTCAGCACCAAACAGACACAAAACCTATGCGCTGAATTTTCTGGGTCACCGGGAAAGGGGAAATGTGTTTTCCTGCCCTTTCCACTCCTCATTCCATGCGCTCTTTCTATACCCCCTGTTTTTGCTCCTCTTTTTTTGCCCTTTCCACACCTCTCTGCTTGCTTTGTCACACCACCTGCTTTCACTCCTCCCATTCTTGTGTGCTGGGTCCGTAGCTCAGTCAGCAGAGCATTCCGCTTTCGCATTAGTAATCAAAGTTTAATCCCTGGCACCGACAGCAGTTTTTTTTTTTCAAGATTGTTTATTGTTACGGACTAACCGACCTACACATTTCGTGCTTACATGGCTCCTGATATTGTAATAGAAAAAAATGACCGCATCTCTACGTGGTGAATGATGTTGACTGGGGCGAAGCTCTGGTGGTGCTGATGATACTGATTTTATTGTTCATAGGTAGTGCTGATGGTGCTGATTTTTTTTTTTATTGCTCATAGGTAGTGCTGAGTTCGAAGCTGCGTTTCGACTTCATTATTACTGCTTTATGGTCGGTGAAATGCAGAGTCAGTGGTTCTTCTAGCAGATCAGCTTGGATCCGCTAGAAGCTGTGGGAACGCATCTCCACCGCTTAAGGGAGCAATGCAACAATTTTTGTACTGTGCACAAATACCGCTTAAAACGGATCCCTAACGTTAATAACGTATGAAACACGCGTTCCGTTTTTCACCCCACGCAATAGAAGTCCCAGAAAAGAATTTAAGAAAAATGAGCAGCGTTCACCCCCTCAACTCGCAGCCAGAACAAGCGGCCACGTGATCTGGAGCCGATTATATGCCGCCAGTGTTGATCATAGCCACGCGCTGGGGTTCGCAAAGCGCAGGACATGTGCTGAGTTTCAGACATTGTTATGGCTCGGCTATTGTCGTCGTTGCAGCGATTGGACACGGGTCACTACCCGAATGCTTCTCGAGCTAGTAATTATCACGAGCCGAAATCGAGTGCCCACGCAATGCTCGGGTCCAATCTATGAACCGCATTCAAACATTGTCACTTGGGTGTACTGCGATCCCCGAGTTACATCATCAAATTTTGCAAAGGAGAGATTGAATGAAAATGATCGCTTTTGTCCTTGAAATTACATGCAACAAAGGAGTTTCTTGGCCAATGGTGTTGCGTGTGAGTATCCTTGAGTCCCAGGTGTGCCAGTAAGCTCGTGTATAGTGAAAAACATTCCAACTGAATATCGTTGCACAGCTCCTTTAACTCAACGGTCCATGTCAGAAAGAGAATGTGTGGTATGGAACGTGGTTATATACGCATTTGAGCATTTGACCGCAGCGCCCTCTCCTGTATAGATGTTGAGCGGCTACATGCAACGTTTCATCCATGACAGAAACCCCAGCTCTTGAGTAACTACCACATCTCAGAGCCCCCTACTCGTCCCGCAGTCGTGGCCGAGTGGTTAAGGCGATGTACTAGAAATCCAGTGGGGTCTCCCCGCACAGGTTCGAATCCTGTCGACTGCGCAAACATTTTTCTTTTTATGTGAGCACAGACACCGGCTGGCCGGCCGGACGGATGGACAAGGTCCTTAGGGCAAAGGTCAAGGAGCTTTGCCCCTAATAAACCGATCCCACTTCTGGCACCGTGCATCCGTCGGCGTGCAACCGATAAGAGTCAAACTGATGCTGTCAGCTCCACGAACAGAACTGGAAGCAGTTTATTTCCATCGCAATATATTGCCAAGCATAGTGGCCACAGAGGCTGCGTTACACAGGAAGAGGCATCTACAGATAACACGGCAGCTATCACAATAGTGATTCAGCACGATACAGTTGGTCCTATAAAGCTACCGCTTCAATAAAGCAGTTTTGTTTTGTTCGAAGCTTCTTAGCGAAAACCAGAACAAGAGGTTTCAAGCATTTCCTTCTAAAGAGAAAATAAACACCCTCGATCAGCATGCTCTACACTGCAGACCGGGTGGCCCCAGTGACAACCCACAGCGAGTGCTACAGGTTGTCAGCGCTGACGCAAACTGTACTTGTTCTCCCACCTCTTTGAGTCACATTAGGTTTTCGTTACTTGAATGCTAAAGCACGGCCCACCCTGCATTTTGTTTTGCAAGTCGTCCGCTCGCTCTGGGGCGGATGTGCTATAATGCGGAGGAGGAAGAGAAGGGTGCCGTTCCCTGCCCACCTGGATGGCCTCCCCCTTGGCCCCGATGAGGTAGCGGTGAAAGCGGGGCTCCACGGTCAGCTCCCGGGTGACCTCGTTCTGCAGCTTGTGGGCCATGTCCAGCAGCTCGGCCTGGGCCTGGGCCACACCCTCGGGGGGCCCCTCCACCCGCACCACGGGTGACCGCGCCTCGTCCGAGGGCACGTGCACCGTCACCCCCAACTCCTGCTTCAGCCGGTTCACTGCAGTGTGACACCCCACCCATCCCGTCAGCCATGCAGCCCTCGTGCCCTCTGTTGCTCTCGCTGCCAGAGCACTTCTAGAGGGGGGACGTAAGCCTGAGCTTCAAAATTTCTTGAAAAAATTCATTTTTAAATTTTGAGGTTTTCAGTTTTAGAAACTAATTATACACCCTTACACTAAATTTCCTAACCATGTGCCAAATAGTTACGTTGATATAAAATATTTTCAACACATTGTCAGGCAGTAACAAAGTAAAGGAGTTCAATATTTGAATGCATTTTTCTCAGTTCCACTTTTTGCTGCAAATTTCATACGAAGGAATCTTTTGTTTGAAAGTAAAATTATTTTGATACCACAATCAAGATGTTTCTGAACTGAAATTTACTGGGGAATCGGGCTATCTACTTTATTTTGTTTTACATTAAAGTCCTCATTGAGAAAAAACTACATAGGACAGATATGCATCTCATATTTTGAGGTAATCACTCTTCCTGAAATATTTACATTTAAGTTATAAAAATTAGATAGCCCGAAGTTCCACATCCCCCACTTTATACTCAAGCACTTAAAATGGTGCATAATAGCTTCCTTTGCATATCATAGATTTCTTAACGAAGAGTGACACATCTTCTTATGCAGGTATGTAAAGTTGCCCTAGAGAGCTGAAAGTTTGCACAGTACAGCTACATCTGAAGTTACTGCTAATTTCATTCTGATCACTTGAATAGTTCAAAAGTTCAACCTCTAGCCAGTGTCCCCCCTTAAAGGGACACGAACAGGCCGGAGGAAGAAACTACCCCTCGACTTGTCCTTTCTCTTCCAGTAAGGAGGAAACCGCTTCTCTCTGCAGGGAATAACTCTTGGACCCACTTTTTTGAGTGAGGAGGACGCAAGAGTATGAGCAAGAAAAAGAGAGAAGGATTTTGGGGGAGCGCCTTCTTCCTGGCAAAAAGAACTGTCTCTGCATCGGTCATTAAGATGCTTTCAAGACACAGCAAAACATTGCCCGACGAGAAAGGAGAAACGACAACGAAGCCAAAATGACCCGGCACACTTTGGCCAAATGCACGCCCACCCCTCAGAACACGAAATTGCTTAATGCACAAGTGAAGCACATCAGCCAGCCATCTCGGCCAAGTGCTCCAAATGGGTTTTCCAAGTTTAAAAGAAGTACAAGTTTATTTTACGGAACAACGGCGCCGCATTCGCTCAGCGTTTTATCGCTCATCCTTATCATTTTATGCAAGACATAGGTGAAGAAAAGTTGGTTGACGGTTCTCCTAAATTATTAGAATAATGATGTGCAAAGGTTAAACTGGGTTCCGTCGGGGGCAAGCACGCAGTAGCGGCACCCACCGTTAGCGCCAGCCTTGCCGATGATGTGCCTGTGAAACTGGGGATCGATCTTGATTTCCACGGAATCCATTTTGCTCTCGATCTCCCGCACATTCTCCTCCAGGGCCGCCTTCACCAGCTCCAGCTCTTCCACCGGACCCTCGACCCGAATAAGGTTCTCGTCCTCGCAGAAGTCCACGTGCATCGCCTGCCCCGATTTCCGGGGTGCAGAGAAACAATTGTGAGACACAAACGGGAAGACAAACTTTTCCACAAGACTTGGAGAAGTTTTTATTGCTTTTCAGTCGAGAACTCCTCAAGACAACAAAAGTTATTTTGTAAAAAATTTTGTTTCTACAAGGAAAAGCATAATGCTATCAAAGGCCAAATGTTCTTAAAATTGTCCCTAAAGTGAAAATAACTCACTGTTAGTCTCGTCCTCTTCAAGCGCATCGAACATTGGAGTGATCTTTGTTGGTTACGGTTTAAAGGGACAATGAAGACGATTTTAATTAAATTTTTTAAATGGTGCTTTTAGGCTTCTTAGGAACCTGGGATACTGCAAATTTTTTATAGACATTTGTGACGCGTAATTCTGTACCTACGAGAGAACTGAAGAAACCGAAACTGAACTATCTGCGTTTCTCAATTTTGGGCCTCCGAAAACGGAGGTGACGTAGGGAGTGACGTCACATGTGAATTGTCGGTACCGGTAGCATTTAGGGCGTCAAGACTCTGGTTACCGCGGTGGGTTATAGCAGCGCGGTGTTCCGCGCTGCGTTCTTTATTTTATATATTTTCTTTGCCCATAGTTGCTCGTTGCCCGTTTCGCGTGCAGTGTAGCAAAGAGAAAAAGAATTATGGTGTTTTATTTACGGTTTAGTTATCATTTTTGGGGTGATTTATAGTTTTCATGGTTACTCAAGTGGAATTAGAACAGTGTTCATAAAAACCACGAGCCAAAGCGTGACCGAAAGCACGTTTCTCGTTTCGACCAATCGCTGACGCGTCTCTTGTGACGTCACGCTTCCAGGCCCCGCAGGGTCACGTGACCTCCGCTTCTGCTGGTTTCTCCCGCAACGCTCGGGGCGTCGCCTCGGTCGATCCCGGTACGATTATTACCGCGACTGTCTAATTGATTCGCGCGGCACACAAGCGCCGGTTTCGGCTGAAATTTGGGCAACGTGGTCTGAAACGTGCCGGGAACCCAGTTCAATCGCCAAAAAAATATCCGAAATTGCCTTCATTGTCCCTTTAAAGCTTATCAGACTAATCGACATACTAGATTTAATCGTAGAGCTATGCCAAACCTCCCGGCTTGTTGAACATAAAAGTGTGAGCTTTGAAGAACGCAAGGATTCTGCAGGTTTGAAAGTTTGATACACGTCGAATACTTCGACCTTGACTATTTGATTTCCAAACCTTAGGTTCTAGGTCAACTATAGCTGTAAGATATATAAGCAGCATTTCTGTGATCCTTAATTTTCTGTGTTCATAAGCTGTAACAAGTTCATTAAAGCGAGCGTGACAAACGGTCTTCGCCTCGCGAATCATGAGCCGTGTACGACGCCTCTGTTGCTCTAACGCTTCCCTATAAGCACATACATAGGAGCCAACAAGACCACAGGTTGTCGGGAAAGAAACGACCCCAGAGCCCACAGGTCTCACCTTGTGATCCTGAGTGATTTTCTTAATGTTCTCGCCCTTCTTGCCAATGATGTACTTGTGCATCCAGCTCTTTGCGGGGATGGTCGCCGTTTTCACACTGTTGGCCTGAAACAGAAGCACGGGTCATTGAAACGACACACCATGCCCGTCCCAGCTAAAGCTCACCTCAGTCGAGTGTGGATTTTCCTCCTTAGTACAATCAATAATCGTTAATTATATAAGGCAGACAAAGTGCTCGCAAAATTTAATCCGAAGCTTTCGAGGACAACATCCTAAGAACCGTAAGAGTGAGCAGCAACTGCGACGTCCTAAAATTACTGACAAAAGGAGACCGGCAGAGATTCTCCTTCAAATGCCCGGACTCCGGTGAGCGGATGTTGCCTTCGCCGTGCTTTGGCTGTGCGTGAACGCTACAGGCCTGCGAAACACCTCGAAGTTATCCGAGGTAGGAAGCTCGCGTTGGAGGCGGCAGAACTGGATCTTCACCGTGCTGCTCTCACCTCGTCAGTGAGTATAGCGGCAAAAAAAGAGGGACCTCGAATAAATAGAGTCCTAACATCCTTGCAGAGATTTCGTTACCGAAAACCTCATCGGTATTTTCAGACAACGCTTCCCCGGGACGGAAAAATGGTTGCACAGATGCTTCCGACTCTAGGGTGGAGATGGAAGGAGCTCCCACCTTCTCGTAGACGAGGGAGAGGGCGTGCCCGAGGTTCTGCGCATCCCCCCTGAGCACGATCGTCTCTACGTCGCTCTCCATGGGGGGCACCTCCACCCAGACGCCCGTCTGGTCAAACAGCTCCTGCAGGGTTTGGCCGCGGAACCCGTGGACGTACTTGTGCTGGGACTTCTTCACCTGAAGGGGAGGAGGAAGCATCTGGGCTGAAGAGGAGTGCGCTCGACGGGCAAGACGGACACGTTCCGGAAATAGCGTGCTGCTTGGATCTGCCCCAGGCAGCGTGACGCTGCACCTCAATGTCACGGGACACAATGTACTGCAGTGGTTTCTCGTTATGTGACATCGTGTTGCACAATTCGAGCGACACCATGGTGTTGGAAGACCCGACATCAAGCGAAGTGGTCACATGACATAACGGCATGATCTCGAGTCGTAGTGTCGTGCCATGTCAAGTTATAACACGACTTGCCACCCAATGCTACTAGATCTAATAACCGTGACACCACGCAACATCACGACTTTGCACCGTGGGTCACGTGACTTAACATTGCACGACTGGTGCGGGTTGGTTCAAAATATACCTCCACGTGAAACGTCGAGGAATGATTTGCATTCCTCTACTTTTATGAGGGAATGCAAAGCATCGGTCTTCTCACCTCCACGCCGACACTGTCGCAGTGCGACTGGCGGTCGTTGTAGATGGCCATGATGGCGTCCCGAGCCCGAGCCACATTCTCCTTGTCCCCCGTGACGGTGATTTCGTCCTCCTCCCGGCCCAGCCGGATGCGCACAGTATGTTCCTGCTCCAGGCCCCGCACCACGTTGTCGTAGGGGCCCCGCACGAAGGGGTGGTACATCCGGGGGATCTGCAGCCTCTCCACACCCTGCTTGGACTTCTCCTCGGAGATCTTCTGGATGTGGTCCCGGGCAAGGTCAATGCCCTCCTTGCTGCCCGTGATGGTGATGGTGTCAGAGTTCTCGTCTGTGCGTGGCACGTGGATTTTGGTGGCCGTCGTCTGCTCCAGCTCCTTCAAGTTTTTGCCCTTCTGGCCCAGGATGAAACGGTGGTGCTCCTTGGGGATCTGGATGCTGCCAGAGGCCTGCACAAGCGAAGAGCCGGTCACCGACACTTCTGGACGCAGAATGTATCATAGGGCCGGGTTTCATGAGAAAAACGGCACGTTACGCTCGACCGACACACGGGTTAAGGTCATATAAGCAATACAGGGGCTACTCATTGGACACCATACTTGAGTGCACTGTTCACTGGGCATGCTCAGAACGAGTTTGCATTCATAGGCCGCTAAGACAGACTAGCTCTACGGTGTAAAATGCAAGATTAAAAAAAAAAAAAACTGTGGAAACTCGTTGTCGGCACGTGTTTGGCAGCCGCAGACTCAGCTATGGCCACTGGCGTATACTCTCTATAGCACCATAAGTGCTAGTACTATATTGCCCACATGACCTCGATTCAGAGTGTCAGACGACACTGTGACATCACAAGACATTGTGATGTCAAGACGATTGAACTTGACGTCAAGTGACATGACAGTCACGGTGTCATGTGACATCACTTCACGGTGTCATGCAACTGTTATGTCATGAAGTCACGTGCCTCTGTGGCCTCACATACCACCAACACACAGCACGTGCCCAGCTCAATCACAACACATGCTGTGAATCTCCAAGTCTATCAGATGCCACAGAAACAATTTTGGTACACTACCGACAAACAGGGGGGGGTTGGCACGCACCTGCGTCTGGAGGGCCCGCATGACATGAGCACGAGCCAGGGCGACGTTACGCTCGCGGCCCGTGACCAGCACCGTGAGTGAGAGGTCGCGGGAGGAGCTCACTTCGATGGTGGTCTGGGTGTCCCGCATGATGTCCGCACAGATCTTGGCCTGCTCCCCCAGGTCCCCAAAGCGCTGCGAGCTCGTCTCGCGGAAACGACGCTCCTCGCTTGGCACATGAAAGATCTGCACACGCGCCACAGTCACTGTTCAACCTACGCGTAGTCCACAAGCGTTTCTCTGCAGCTGGTATGGCTGTTTTCAATACAAGGGCGACAAAATGTGCGTCATGCTGTTTGCACGACGGACGGCTTCGGCAAGTAGACAAATTGGAAAGCCTTCTCCACACTCCTTACTTGCATCTATGGTGACTCACCTACGAAGTCTGTCTGGCAGCTAGAGGAAATATCTACATTCAGAATGCACTGCTGAGCCCTGGGTTTTGGTGCTGTTACACATAGCACTCAAAATTACTTATACCTAGTCTCACAAACGTGCAATGTGCACTGCACATACGTCAAGCGCAATCACAAGCACTTAGTCCCGTGTAATATCCACTCCGTACGCATGGATGGTGCACAATTATGCGTAACCAGCCTCGCAAACGTGCGATCTGCACTGCGCCCACATAGCCCACCTTGTTTTCCATGGAGCTGGGTGTTTACCTAACACAAACCCTGTGGACTGAATACTTTATGACCGCTTCCTCAATTGAATGCGGGCACAGATTGGACAAGAGTACTGCGTCGGCATTCAGCAGGGACTGATGTTCCATCCATGCTTCATCATTTGAACATGAGCCCCAGCCGAGCTTACATGGGGACCACGAACAAATAAGTTGTGCTGTCATTGTCCCCATGGGTTTAGTTCTCAACTCAAGGCTGGTTCACAACTTTGCATCCGACCGTGCTCGAGCAAATTGCGCTTCCTCGTAACCGCGTACAACGAGAAAATGTAATGGTACGCTGGTGGCATCTGTTGGGTGGCCCCGGAACTGCATATTACTAGACCGAAGGTGTTACAGTAGTTGTGCGAAAAACCCTACGCCCTACCTACGAGAAAAGGCCACTGATAACTAGGGTTCTGCATTTTCGAGAAAATCCGTAAAAATCAGAGGAACACTTTCTGGTAAATTTTCTGTCAATCCTGATTTAAGCGAAAAACTTTCAACTTTGAGGTTGCGATGACAAAATAGTATAATGAAAAAAAGATGGTGCTTCACAAATAAACTTTATAAAAGCTCAGGGTCAGCGGTCCTAAGGAGATGCCACTTCAGTTTCGTTGGAATTCTCTAACTACCGACAAAACGGGTTTGCCTTTTAGCCTGCTGCGGCTCCTTCACGGCGATGGGTCGTGGTACTCAAACTTCACTTATTTTGTTCTTGAATTCTCAGAAATTCGGAACAGAATAAACTAAATTCAGAACCGCAGATAATCGAGAATCCAACAAAAATAAGCTTACATAAACCCCAAAATTTTAGCGAAAAAATAAACTCCGAAAAACGCCCTCCGAATTCCACAGAAATAAGCTCCGAAAACGCGGAGTCCTACTTACGACAGAACCCATAGTGGAAGAGCGCCGTGTAAAAAGTAATGAAAATGTATATTTTGATTAAGAGGCTTCCAGGCTACCCCGATAGACGGCCCAAGTATGCCAGCGAGTTCTCCTGTTGGAAGCAGTCACCAGAAAATGTGACGCACTCGAGCACAGTGAAGCCCAAATATGCGAGCCAGCCTTTAGCTGCTAGGGGCTTGACGGTTAAGCACCCTCCCCGACGAGCCCCTCCGCCCACCTGGGTGATGACGGAAGACTTGACGTGCATCCTGTGGTTCCACTGTCCCAGGCTGCCAGAGCTGCTCGACACCTCGGGTACGGCCTCCTTCTCGGGCAGCGCAGGGAACACCTCATCGTAGCTGAAGCCCCCCGCGCCGGACGAGCCGGAGGGGGCCGCGGGGGGGCTGGCCGGGCACGCCTCCTCCGCCAGGGGGCCCCCCGCATCCCCACCACCTCCGGGGGTCAGCGCCACCGACGCGCTCTCCAGGTGCAAGTCCGCATTCATTGTGGCTGGGGACTCGTCCAAAGTCAGACAGTACAGCTGCAAGCATGCGCGCAAGCGGCGGGTCACCAACAAAGCAGCTTCTCAACGCGGGCAAGCTCCAGAAGATTAGTTTTCCGTGCGAGTAACTTTGTCAAAGGACTCTATTCACCTATAAAATGCAATAAATGGGACATCGATTTTTTTTTTTTTTATAATCTCGAAATGGTCAAACGTACAAGACGCACTCAGCATGTCAGATTGCAATATTTGTATAAAACATGATTGATGAGAGAGACAAAAGGAAGAAAGCTCCTCATTGACTGGAGGCTCAATAGCCCGAGGCTCAATAGCTCACGTAAAATTCTGAGCCCCCAGCAAAGGCAAACTGGATATCCCTTCATCTTTTGCCCGCACATAACAAATCCAAGTGCGACTTAACACCGAGTATTTGGAAGGACTTTTCACCTTGCAACGCCATGCAAGCACTTCTTCGAAAGGGTTGCGAAGTCTCGCTTTGAACGATAGGCACTCCCCTCCTTTGAGCAGGTTTCGCCATTTCGTTAAAATGTTAATTTTGTTTGTGTACGACGAGCCTAGGGTAACTACTGAACGATCAGGACGTTAGATGAAGTATTACAAAGGGAGGTGTTGCACCCCTGATGTTTCTTGGCCGACGTAAACAAAGAATAATATAAGCTTTGACATCCGATACACCGAAAGCAAGCTAGTTGTGCACAATATATTAAAGCGAAAGCATTAAGTGTCCCATAGAGCGAAGACGGCATTGTCTGTAACCGTCTGTAGCAGAAAAACGGCACCCACAAGCAGAATTCCCAATAAGTGCAACACATCAGATGCTTCGTCGCGGAAGTTGGCCGGGCGCTCAAGGTCAAAGCAGACGCGCCTCGGGAATTAAATCCAAAGAAAATCACGGCAACGCAGATGCATCGTCACGGAAGCCGTGGAAAAAGGAAGACGTGGTACACTGCTTGTAGGAATGCGCTGCGTGTAAGAATGCTTTCTTTCGCATATCTATACGTGAGCAGTCTTAAGTGTCTCTCCGAATTTTTCGAAACTTGCATCAAGAATTCGCATGCATTCCATCCTGCCAGTTCATTGCTTCCAAGTGGTGTCGCATTAGGCTGTCCACCAAAATGTTTTCATATTCCCTAACTACGTTACTAAGATTCTTGAACCGAATCCTCAGGGGACAGGACATGTCTGGAGTGCCGTCTTTATGTAATAACACCAGTACATCTGATAGCTTTTCCTGTTCAAACTTCGAAATGTCCTCACCTAAACAGCAGAAATGAACTCAACCAGCATGCAGTGGACAGCCCAGAGAAACGGTTTATTTAGGAGTGGGTGAGGAAGCTCAAAAGACAAGCACTCGGGTCGTGAGGCCATTTGGCAAAGCTTCTGTGCAGAGCGACAGTTCATTTAAGGATGCAACAATGACAATGGGGGAAGTTCACCCTGGTGCACGTGTTTCAAGGTTTCAAGACAAGGTGACTCGGGTTGAACATATTCGCACACTGAGAATTTTGTCAACTGTTGCCACATTCATGGTACCAGCCAAATGATCTCCAAGCGCAGAATATCAAGCAAAAAGGATATCAGTGAGAAACAAACACACGACAACATTTCACACAAGTTCGCCCACGTCGTCATCTGCTTCAAAAACCAAAGAGGACTAAAAAAAAAAAAAATGTGGTCGGGTGTAGTTACACGATTTCGGGTCACCAGCTACCGTACCCGTTTGGTTTCGGTTTCGAGCAGTCGAGTTTTAATGTGTTAGCATTAGTGCCCTGGTACACGCGCTGACCTTGGACGAGGTTGGAGCACACTTTTATAGAGTTTGCAACGTCGCCACTGCCCCACGAACACCTAGCAACCGAAGCTCGCCGCCGACGTCTTCCTTCGCCAATTTTGGCGCCGCACAGTGAAGGACGGCAGGTGTATCACCCGCCGTCCCACACTGCATGTCAGACAACCACGGACCGTTCACGCCGCTCCGCAGTGACAGTCCGCAGATGGCTCATTACAAAATATTGACCCACATTGGGCCACCCATACACGCCGCCTCGCAAAGTTACGACGGCGGCCCAAGTACGCCCTAGCCCCGCAGCCCCCCCCCCCCCCCCCCCCCCTCCCTCAATTGCTAGGTGTTATGCAGGGTTGGACAGAGATACTCTCAAACATGCTTGGAAATACAAGTACTGGGATACATGGCAAAAACAGCTAAAATACTGATACTGAAATACATTCCTAAAATGTATCGCAATAAGTATCAGAAATACATTTGAAAAATAGAACAGTATTTGGAAATGCAAATACAGATGTACATCAGACACTGAAATACATTGTAATAAAAACATTATTTTAAATGTTTTGGTGCACCCCCTTACAGCATATAAAAAACGAAAAGAAGCATGCTATAGAATTCGAGGTTTTGTTTTTAAACCAGAAAGCGAGTTCTCACTACATGTTGAAGCCTGAATTAAGTTTGAATCAAATTTACTGCAGAATTCACATCTTGTACTTTAGAAAGTCATAAGGGAAGCAAGCGATTTTTTCGCCGTTCCTCGAGTGCAGTTTTATTTCAGTGTTTCTTATCTTTCTGAGACAAAATCCCAGCGACAACTAAATCAGTTTAGTGTCCTCCCAAATAACCACGAGAGGTCGCTATGTTTATGTCCAATCCAGACGCCTCTTTCAGCGTTGACCTTATAACGTCACCGTGGAACGAACTTTAAGGAACCCATATCCTTTTAACTGTTAGTTGGGTGCGCCGACAGAGCCTTTAACTTTTGGATTCGACTGGAATAGTCGACCACCTAAGTGTGGGAAAACATTTAACTTTTGCACAATAAAGAGGGGAGTCATCTGCGGTCAGAGACACAAAACATCCCTGAAGAAACTTGGTCTTGACCCTCTGTGTGGAGGTAAACAATTCTTTTAAAATTGTAACAAAATACATCGGCCCTAATGGTATTGCGACACCAAGAAGACATCCGAAAATGTGTTTCAATTCAGAAATACAAAATACAGTTGCAAAATTGTATTGCGATATGTCCGATCATGTAGAATATGTGTCCTCCCAAATAACCATGAAATGTTGTCCACATAGAATGATTAACAACTTGCCTTACTATACTTCACTTTGTCTCACAGGTTACAAGCTTCTCTAGCATGTGTGCCAATGAACTAATAGGTCATTTTAAATTGTATTGAACATATGCGGAGGATCAGAAGCGAGGGTAAAGATGCACAATGACCCCAACACCTAACTTGCATTGGGACTGGCGGGGCACTTGTTCACTGCAATAAATCATCTTGACAGTTGATGACAGAACAAATAATTTTTAATGCAAGCTCATCTGAGAATACAGAATCACCCATCTGAGTTGGATTTTGCTTAGCAGCTCAAGCACTTGTTTAAAATCTTAAATTTTCAAAGTAGACTGCTTTTATGGGCTGGTTTTCAAGCCTTGAGTGTGGGGGGGGTCCTTATTCGGAACATTCGGCCTCCTTGCCAAGTGCTTCAACCTGTTTGTGAAGTATAGGAGGGTCCCGTCTTGGAGGGCCTTCCTCCTCACCCCCTCCCAAAGGAACTTGCCCCCCCCCCCCCCCTTCCCTCCCCCAATCCGGAAACCTAGTAGTTTTGGGTGACAATGCTGTGAGAGAGAAGGTTTTCGTACATTCCGGACTGCAGGAACGAAGAGACTCCTCCAGCAAATGCAATAGAGAAAACACATGTCACAAAGTTCCTTCCTTCTTTGCTCACTAGAACTGCGTTCTAGGAACAGTGTAGTCAAGGTGAGCCCTTCTATCTGACCTTATCGGCACAGGTATTTGGGAGTGTCTTGGTGTTCTAACAAACAGTGTTGGACACGGTCCTATTGTGGTATGTGCTCCTTTTTTCTTAAAAAAGTGATCACTGGTGTGGCTTAAAGTAACTGGATTGTGGGAAAGTATGGTCGTCATTCTGGCTCATGAAACGAGCAATTTCTCCTCAGCCTCTCCATTCCTGGTGAGCCGATCTAAATTCAGTGGTGATGAGTATCTTTATAGAGACGTTCCTTGTATACCAAGATATTGCTACCCACACACTGACGAAACAAGCGTTCATATCTTCGTACCACCACCACATGTGGTGTCGGTGCTTGGAGGCATTGAAAAATAATTTTCCTGTTTTGAAATATGCCGGAAGAAGAATATAATAGTAAGAGACCCGTGAAGATGGGCATGATTGATAAGCTGACTGCATACACAGCGCCAAAAACTCTTATATTGGTGAGGAACGCCTACAGTACAGTGCTGCTCCATGGTGATTCTGGTGCGACTGGATTAGAACGACCCTCCCGAAGCTTTGAAGATTTCAAGGGATCGAAATGGTGATTGCCATAGCAACGAAAACTGATTAGCCAATTGCCTTGCAAGGTTTTGGTTGTCTGTATATTAGTATTTGTTTGCGTTTGGCTAGCAGAAGGGAAGGCAATGGCGCTACTCTTCGAGGATCCAGTGACTTTGGTGCGGCTGACGTTCGGACCCGCTCGTAGCAGTGTTCGCGAGAGAAAGCTATGAGGTGTCGGAGTAGGCTTAGCGCCCCCCAATTCGAGACTGCCACTAAACCCTTAGGTTACTACCAGGAGTGACTGTCTCATATTTTGGCACCCAACGTGGGGCACCAGTTTAAGTGGGGTTTTCGCCACCAACAGAGGTATTGACAGGGTAACCAAAGCTTTATTTCAACAGTGGTGACAATCTCAAAACAGGAGACATCACCTAGTAGCATGGTCTCGCATCTCTCCGGCAATGCAGACAACATTTAGGCTACATTACCACAGGTCAGTTCGATAAATACCTATGCCATGCTGATGTTTGCTACCTTGCTTATCTCTTGAATTTAGCAGAAGTGAAGACACACATACCAGAGTAAGGATAGAGTAAGGACACTCCCTAAAATGAACTCCCCATAAGAAATAATCCTTACTTGCCAGGCACGGGGTCCCGAGAGCAGCCGAGGGCGGGAAAACGTCGGACAGGTTCCCAATAACACATCCAAACCCTGTCACGGCCGCCAAATGAGTGCCCTTTTGCCAAAGCGGGAAAAGAAGAGGCAGCCACAATCGAGCGGTGGAGCAGAAAAAGGTTTTGCCGGGAGAAAATGAAGAGGAATGCCCAAAGCACAGGTCCTAAGCTTAACGAAACAAGTCTGAGCTCACAGCAAGGAGACTGAGCGTTCCGACCAGCCGGGGAAGGGAGACCAAAGGAATCTCCACATCCCGTGCGAGTGTTACGAAAAACTGGTACGAAAACGTGACAACACAACCAAATGTTTTACAAGAAAAAAAAAAACTGTTTCTTGCAAAGAATTATCCCTCAGACCTTTCGCTCCATAGTCCAATGCCCTCTCCCGTGCCAGCAGAGCTGCTTAGATTAGTATTGTGAAAAAAATAAAATAAAATGTATAGCCCCAATGTCAGGATGGGTCATGTGACGTCACATTACCACTACACGCCACATAATCCGTGATCCACAAGAGTTATGCGGTCCTGTAATGCAACTGTCACGCAACACAATCACGTTACGTGATCACATTAGGTACCAACTAATTACAGCATCATGCAACGCCCCTGCAGCTTCGTAGTCGTGCGACCGCCGGCTAAATTAAAGGGCAACTCCGCTCAATTCCGAAGATTTCGGGATAATGATTGATTTCGAATTTAAAAGCCCTAGTAAAACAAACTACGTCGTTTGCTTCGTGAAACATGGGATATATATTTTTAAATCTAATTTTAAACAAGAGCGGAAATCGAAACCGAAACTTCGGCTCCGCCCGGCAACATTGGCCTCGGGTCGCCAAGTACATGGCCATCACGTGGTACGAGATGTCACGTGATCCTCGGCCCAACGACGGGCAGGATTGGGGCGGGCGTGTGGCAGGCGCGAGTGTCGTCTGCACCGCACTCTTCGCCACGTTTTGATGTCTACGGCATTCGACGACGTCTACACAACTGCGGCATAAGTCTGCGCACGTGGTGTCCATAGTGTGGACGAAACTCCGAGAGACAATAATCACAATCGGTGAGACGACGACGGCGGGTGTGACGCGGAAGACGGCGGTGACGGCGGGACCACGGCGGGTGGCCGGACGGCTCCCAAGAAATGCTCTGCGCAGGCGCGTTACACCAATAACGTGGACACCGCTGAGCGCCAAGAGGCAACGTTGCTGACGTCATGCGCTACGCTCGCCCGGAGAAGTAAAAACAAGCAAAAGGGGGCCATGATAATGACGTTTAGCTCAATGTTGGCTCCGCCCATGCCGTAGCCTTGACTGCGCTGTTGGTTGCACCTGAACTCGCCCGCTCAAGTCAGCCGATTTCGGCAAAGTTTGCCGGACCGTTTAAGAAACATTTAGACAGAACTGCGTCGTAACATTTCACGTGTGGTCTTCCTAGGCGATACTGAAGAGGACTGCATTGTTTTTTCAAAACCAAAAATGAAGCGAAGTTGCCCTTTAAAGGGCAACTTCGCTTCGTGAAGTTGCCCTACAACAGTCCCTCAATCTGCAAATTTCTGACTGGACGTAGAAGCAATCTAATTAAAGATAGGCTCCAGGGAGCAGTGAGAAGAGTATCCTATATTTCTGCATGCATCATTCAACCGAAACCAGTATCCATCTGTTGAACAGTTTTCATGACAACGAAAGAACCGGAGGTGTCCCACGCAAAGCTTTGAGGCCATTCGTCCCAGTGTCAGTTGAGCTGTCGACAACGAACTGGCTTCCTGCCGCTGCTAGGCCCGGCGTGGTTGTTTTGCAGCTGCGTTCCCTGCTCTTCCCCTTCAACTGGCAACTGTGCCCACCGTTGTAGGGTGCAACAAAACCCAACAGGAAGCCCACAAAGCAGGGGCCTTCGTAACGAGGTTGCCTCCGAGCACATGCCGGGGAAAGTCCTCGCTTTGAGAGCAGTTTCTGATTGCAGCTGCACCTTTATCAAGACTACGTGCCGGGCTCGGACAAATTAACAGCGTTGAAAGCTGGCCCTATAAATGCTACGCGTTTAAGATACTTCCTATAAACTAAGCTATAAAGAAGGGAAACAGGTGCATACCTTAATAACTTGGGCTGGGCAATTGATTGATTAACCTTCCAATCAATCATTTATGCTTTAATTGCAATTATTTATTTCTTTAGTGGGTTGACTGGTTTGAGTTTGACCTAGAAATTTTTAGGAGAAAGTAGCAATTCATACTTCACTACTTGACGGGGATTTATTTATTTTAGCAGGATGGACTCTGATACTCCACAGTAATGACTTTTAGCATTCTCTGATCAGGGTGAATGTAAGATTTAAATAAGAATGCACTGATGCATCATTCTTAAAATTGCTTGCCCATTTTTTTTGTCCCCCTTTGTGGCAGCACGGTGTCAAGTTTCGAATGTGGATGTGCATTCCGCCATTGTAGACATAGCAAGAAATAGTTTTAAAAAGTAGTTTTGACACTCTTATATATCATGTCCGAAGACCAACGTAACCAATTAATAAATCAATTGAAAGATAGCGATCCATCGGGCAAAATTTTTTTTTAATCAACTCCCAGGTCTATTAATAACTATCTAGCATAATTAAGTACAGCTACTTTTTGCAATCACTTCGTCACGATGCAAGTAATTTCTGTGTGGTCAGTGACAAGAGCAGAGTGCCTGTCTCGTTTCCCTAACAGACAATACATGAGGCCTGTCTTTAGTAGTGCAAGGACTGCACCTGAGTGTTAACTCTGCACACGCACATGGGCAACTGTCAAAGCACAAGTATATTGTCTTCCATTATCAGGGCAAAGAAGAAATTAAGATGAGCAAGACTGTGACCAGTACATAGGCAAGTCAATGTACATGCTGCAAAGCAAGATGTGTATTAAAAAGAACATTTACGGACTTTGCTTGTGCATGATGTTAAAGGCAGTTCCACAAAAGCAACCTAAACTACCAGCTCTGACATCTATTGGCGCATGTCAGCACGGATCAACTCCATTTGCTGCATTGTGGCCTCAGTTGCAACCTCCAAAGGATGACCTTTTCTTGAAATGCACATCCCACCATACCCATTCTAAGCGCTTCTCTATGCACTTCCTTTGTCTCCAGGCCTTTGGCCCCCAAAAAATGCACAACTCCGCTCCCTTCTTTTTAAGTGCACGTACACAAACACCTGCTATGTTCAGCTGGCTGCAGGTGAAAAACAGTGAAATGTTGGGATATACCGTTACTTCCGATTTTTTGTCTACTGGTACCGCTATCAAAAGGCAAAAAACAAGGCACCAAATTCAAAGTTGCTTTTAGTGCAATTTCCAACTTATATATAACTTACCCTCACCCCCCGATTATGTTACCATAATTAAACTTGGCACTTCCAAAAATAATATAACCTTAAAAAACTCAAAAAAAAAAAAAATTTTTTTTTAAAGGTTTGATGTGACACGTGTTAAAACATTAATTTTACATGTTAAAAAAAATTTTTCTAGAGCAATATTGACGGCACGAGACGCAATTTAGTCAGTAGTCACCTCCTTTCCACTTGTTTTCTCTCTCTGCATTTCGGGCACGTGGAGGAATGGATCGGTCTCGCCTTCACGTTGAGGTGGAAAAAGTAAAATACCGTCTCGTTGAGGTCGAAAGAGCAAATGACCATTCCGTAACGTCATGGACTTCAGTGCAGAACTTCAAATAATCCTCTCGCCGTCATAATTGCTCTAATTTTTTTTTTTTTTTTTTGCATAAAGTTTGATTTTATTGACACAGTGTTTGAATTAAATTGTGTTCCTTGCCAATATAAGCATCCTTGGCATTGTGCACGAAATCCACTTATTAAGTGTGCTTACCTCCACAGATCTCTTACAATGGTATTGGTGTTCTTGCATATTTAAAGACAAAAAAATTATTTTTTGATGCCACCAAACATTGGCTTTGTATGCGGTGGCGGCACAAAGATGTGCACTTGTTTAGTCGGTGTGCGGAGAACAAAATCTTGGTGTTCGAGAAACGCCTCAACAAAGCTACCAGCGAATTTAGATTGGCTCACCAAGAATGGAGAGGTCAAGGAGAAATTGCTCATTTTATGAGCCTAAATGGCAACTATACAGGGAGCTTCGCACTACTTTCCCAGGATTCAGTGACATTAGTTTGCGCCAGAGCTCTTTCAAAGACTGGCAGGCAAGTGTGCAATAGTTGATACTACAGTGTAAAAAAAAAAAAAGAAGTCAGCCAAACTTTGCATTAAAAATTAAAATACATCGTAAGCAGCAATATTGATGATGCAATTAGTGTTTTCTTCATTAATAACATATTGTGACCACACAGAATGTTGATACTTCCACATCCTTCGTGACAAACGCATCTGCACCGCACCCACACCCTTTCAGGTGTGTAGGGCTTCCTCGTAATCCAGTCTGCACTGGTTGTTCAGGGATAATAAAGGGTTTGTCACAGTTTTCGTCGCAATCCATACGCGCGCCCTTTGTAAAGGCATCACCTTCGGAATTTTTGTCTCCCTTGGTTGGAAAGCCCAAGTCAACTGTTTCCAAACTCGCCAGAGCAAGAAAGCCGCTCCAAAAACACTTCAGATTAGATAGAAATTTTCGCTTCCCACGTTGAAATGCGGAGAACCAAGCACTCTGCTTGCGCCGCAAAAATAAAAAAAAGAACAAAACAAAACTGCAAGAGTCGGGCGGGACAGCTTTGGCTACCAAAATCGGAGATATAACTACAGCGTGCTGCAAGTCACCAAAACGACGCACAAGATTGAATCAAATCGGCATTCAATCACCGAATAATTCCCGACCTGACATTTCCTCCTCCGAGCTAGCGTCAAAGGCAGTCTATTGCGCGCTGACCAAACACATAAAAACGACATCCCCAAGAACATACCAAAAACTAAAAAAAGAGGAAAATTTCCACACTTGTGACACGCTCCCCCAAACGAGGATCGCGATAAAAATCCTCTCCAAGAAGAGATACAAGACGCCCAGCGCAGACTCCCTCACCTCGATGCGAGATCGCCGCACAAACTAATAAATAAATACAAAATAAAACGGATTAAACATATATCATACACGCCAGAGACGTACTCGGAGCTGCCGAGCGAATCATACCAACGCCCCCGGTCGGAGCGGCCCAAAAACCGGTGTTAAAAAAACTGCAATGCTTTGCCAGACTTGGCAGGGTCACCGACGACGATATTTTCTGACCGAGATCAAGCGCGTCGACGAGCACGCGCAGGCTCGCGAGAAGCCGCACGATAAATTCCTTTCGACGCGACAAGAAAAAATTCCTCAGCTTCCATCCAGCCCCCCTCTCGTCCGCTAACTCCAAATCAAAAACGATGAGACCGGATTTGCAAGTCTGGCTGGCACGGCGAGTGCCGCTGCTCGACAACATGCCAACGTGGCCGGAGCAGTTGCCACTAGCTTCCTCTTCGTGCCGAGGCTCGTCCCACGGGTTGGACAGCTCGGATCGCCAATGGCCCTCACGATCACGGCCCAGCGCGACGACCGACACGGCGTCGAGGGGCGTTGAAAGCCCTCCGAGAAAAGGCACACAAATCTAGGCCTATTCTGACCCCCCCTCGCATCCGTCGACGTGTCAGCGAGGTCCTCGGACGACGCCAGAGAAGGCTACCACAACCTGACACTGCCGCAGCCTCGGCTCGATAAAGATGCCGAGCATCGACAGCTCCGGACGCGTCATCGCCAGCTGCTGTCGGCGCTCGCGTAGTCAACATCGCGTGCGGAAAGGAAGCGCTCGCTTACCGTACTGTGTCCGTAGGGGCCGTCCTGTGAAAAAGCTGCTATGCTTGCCGCTCCAGTCTGCCTCTTCGAATTGGCTGCGAAGCAAAAATCGCGGCGGGACCAACAGTTTAGAGACCCGTGCTCCCGACGTTGGAGTTCTCGGGTGAGTTAAAAGTTTCGTCCGTGGAGGTAACTGGCAATCGGGGTCAAATCAAAGATACCTACCCGGGACCAAGAAGAGAGACAAAATCTACGAGGTTGCAGACTTCGTCGGCTGTTCAACACGGGCTGTTCTGCTCGAGTCTCGGGCGTCTCGCGGCTCGCGAGGCTGCGCGAGATCGCGACAGCCGAGCGTGCGGGCACGCACGCGAACCGGATGCGCCAATTGGTCAGTTTTGGTGCCATGTGGCGACCACTGTCCAATGGGCGCTCGAAGCTTTGTGTAGTGCGTTCGTTTCTTAAAGAGTTGTGACTCGCGCTTTAGAGTTATAACTCTTTACAAAATTAAACTATGCTATGACATCATAAACGTGACAGCTTCGTCGAAGTCATGGTTACGCGAGATTATGAGAGTTTATTGATTTAGCCTCAAGGTTTACAGGTATTGTCAGCTGGAAAATTTAAAGATGTTTCCTTGCAGAAGCTAAAAATTACTAGGGGTGTCGCGAACCGGCCAAGGTTCAAATTCGACCAGGTTCGACTTTTTCGAACTTTTTGTGGAAATTTCGACGAACCTTGTATTGAGGAGGTTCGACTCGTGTGCGCATGCGCGACAGGCTGGCCAGTTGGCTTCGGATTGGATGCTAATGGCTAAGGGATAAATTAAGGTCACGGCTGATTGGTTATTTTAGTTAATACTGTACAAAAACTTAAGTTATTAACTTCTTTAGTAATTAGAATTGGTTTCTTTTAATTTCAACTGTTCATAAAATAAAATCACCCTTTGCATAAAAATTAATTCTCCAAACCTAGACATGCTTATATCAAGGTCTGGCCACACTGTTCGCAAAGTCGAACCGGTTGAATTTGGTGCAAAGTTCGAAGGTTCGTCGACCGGTTCGACCTAGTTGAACCTCGAAAGTTCGACCTAAAAATCTGGTTCGACAAAAGTTCGTGACACCCCTAAAAATTACGAGCATACCAACCCATATCACCAAATCACTAAAGCGCCACCTTGTTGGCGTGCTCTGGCTATTTTTTAATCTATGGAGACGATGGGTCGCAACGTGTGAAAAGGATGGCGCTTCAATCAACTGGTGCATTGATAAGCGACGAATTTATTTGGTGTCTTCCAGGTAGGCTGCATAGTGACGTAGCATAGTGGACAAGGTATAGCAGACGACGAGCTTGGGAAAGCCAGGGAAGACACCGGAATTTCTGCAAGGTTTCATTATGGACAGGCTGTTTATGCCCAGATTTAACACCGACACTACTGAAGAATTCTTATTACCACCTCCTTATATTACTTACCTTCACACCGATGAAACAGAGGAGCAGAATCATTTATTAACTACCTCTGAAGCTTTGTGTTCTGAAATCCTTAATCCTTTTAACTATTTTTTTTTTTTTTTTTTCAGTATTCAAAACGGTTCTATTTTTCCATCTTGCTACATTTTTTACAAGAATACTATCTTATGAAGGCATCAGACCTGTGATCCATTATTAACGATTTAAACCATTCATAATGCTGAAATCTTTTCCATCTCGAGCTTGCAAGGCCACCAAGATACAGTAACAATTTTTATATCACACGCGAAATGGTGTACCTTGAGGAAAAACAAGTTTTTTGGTCCAGAGTAACATTTCGGCAAGAGGTCTCGAGCACTGTGGTCTCGAGTACTGACCTTCGCCGAGAAATGTTCGCGCGTCGCAAGCATCAAGTTGCCGGTGATCGTTGCCCACCTTACTGGGTTTTCCAAACCAAGTGCAATGTCATCCCATATTGCAAATCGCAGTCGCGAGGATGCCGTCGACGTCGCGCTCATGACGTCGCCAAGGCTAACGTTGGCCAAGGCGGCCATAGTATTCCAGCCTCTGTAGCCACAGCCATGGTCCTGGGAGCCGCCATTTTTCAACTGTGCTCGTCTCAAGAAGGTCTTGACTTTAGCCAACTTATCATGACTCCTTCTTAGAGGAGCGCTCTTTGCCCACGCATGCAATTTCTGAAAAATAGCACACGCAAAGCGCAAACATGGTTAGCGTTCGGCTCATGCACAGTGGCGACGACGCTATTCTTTGCGTACGCAAAGCTTTAGCGTGCGTTATTCTAAAGCTCCCTAATAAGTAAGGATCCCAGCAACAAAATATATGAATTGAACAGGAGACCAATCAAACAATCAAAGCTTTGCTCAATTTATTCACATTTTGTTTTCCTTTTGTACAATCACAGGACCGTTTGTACAGAAAAAAGTTTGAGCCATACTTTTGTTTTCTCAGTTATTGTAATATCTAAGTGTTGTGTACATTATGTACAAAATATACAATTGGGAAAACATAGCGAAAGGCGCCTCCATCCATATGTGCAATGTAATAGCAATAATAATGCCAGGCACATCAATCGTAAGGTCTCGGAACAAATGTTGCTCAAAGAATTATCAATCATAACTGCTATCAGCAGAAGAAAAAAAAAACACACAAACCATGGGAACAAGTACACCTAACAAAAGCTAAAAAATCAACAACGTAAACAGCAGCTTTTTGTCCACTCTTGCAGGCACTGCCACTCAGCAAGTGTGCAAAAGACACTGGGCTGAAAAATAACTTAGCATGACTTAGCTCTTATAGTACAGCAACGGCAAGCGAGAAAGTAAAAGAAAAAATCAGGTTGCAGCAAAACCTTTTTGAGCACAGATACGTCCGTGCAAACATACACACATATATCAAAACAAAAACTATGCACAGTGAAAATATCACCAGTCGTGAAATCAACACCGGTTGCTGTGCAAATCGTCACGGCGCGACGGGTAAAACAGTTTCGAAGAATGAGAAGCGAAACAAAAATGAGTTGCCAAGGGAACGTTGCAATGTTTCGATAAATTTCAGATGCCTGCCAGCAAACATTTGTGGGACCTTCCACAGCCCCTCAGAAATGAAGTCAGCACAAAAGGCGGAGAAAGTTCTGGCTTTTTCTGCCAGAGTGCTTCGCAGAAAATGGAGCCTGACTTTTTCTGCCCAAGTGCTTTGCAGAAAATGGAGCCTGAACAATCATAACAGACAAAGCAAAGGGTAAAGTACGGACAACAAAAATACTGCATTAGCATTGTGCTAACCCAGCTTAAATTTCCCACAATTACGCAACAGAGAGCAAAGCAAGAAACGTGATACATTAATGACGATGCTGTGGGTTGAACGATGGAAGAGCTTAAATAAAAACAAAGACACCAAGGCGAAACAATGGAGCATCCGGTGCAAGGGACCACCTTGGAAACCGTTTGCACCAAAAGGGTCTGAAGGGGGAGGTAAAAGCCAGTGTGTTTTAAGTGATAGCGCCAGCAAAAGTGGCAGCAATCCTATTGATGCGAGCCTGCCATTAGGTGCGGTATGGCAATGGGAAAAGCCCGGCAAATGGCTGCACTGACGGCCAAACACGGCGAAACCCCAAGACCAATGCACAGATATTACCCTTGCTTTTGCCGTTTGAAAAGTACAGATTCTAAAAAAGGGTGGGGAGGCACCAAAGGTTAGGGGCGTAAACCAACTTGGCCTTTCCTTGCGTCTCAGTCCGTTTAGAGCTCACAATTTAGAAGGGCAGGCTCAATAAAAAGAAACAAAGAAAACATGTTCGTTGCACTCTTGTCCACCCGTTCCACACTGGCGTACGTCAGTCAGCCTTATGTTGGCGAAACAGTAGGAATAACTGCACCAGTGGCGAACTGGTGGATGACGTCCAGAGAGGAGGAGGCATCTGCCGTGATGGACGGCAGAGCAGCACGTCGAATCGACAAGGGTACTTCCATCGTCCGGGCCCGCGACCATCCGTTCTCACTTAAGTCGCCCCATAACGAGACGGCGCAATTCTTTGGCGACGATCCGTCGGCGACACTCCCCGGGACCCGCCACCCGCGAAGCAGATGAGGCAGAACTCCAACACCACGCGGGTCGAGCGACATGCGACTCGTTCGGCAGACGACACGGTACCGTTTTTAAGACGCCGAGAATTGGGGCACCGACACTCCCTCGGGAAGCGAGCCACCCGTCCTTGACGCGGCACAAATGGTTTGATAGAGACAAAAAAAAAGACAACACAATTGGGAACAAAACAAACAAAATGAAGACATGAAAGGGCCGTCAAGAAAAGACGAAACCCGCTGTCCGCGGAGCAACAGTGGCGACTTGTTTCGCTGCGACAACAGCTCGCTTGCGGGAAGCGAGACGGGGGCATTGCATCCGTCGGCTTCATCATCTTCCTCCTCCTCCTTTCGCGAGCTGGACGAAGGGTCTCATCCAAAGCCGGGGGCCATGGTCTTAGCGCCGTCGTCCGCTCCTCTCTCTGTGCAGGCCGAAGAGAGAGAGAGCGGGAGTGGAGGGTCGGAGGAGGCCACAGACGAGCGAGGGTGCTACCACATGTTGTGCAGGTGCAGGTTCCGGCTGAGTACCGAGCGCACGTCGCTCGTGAAGCGCAGCGCATCCAACACGGGTAGCAGGTTGAGCAAGGCCATGTCCCTCGGATCCGAGAACCACGACTTGATCGGGATGGCGTTGTCTGCAGGGCGAGAACAGTGACTGCTGCTTAAGGAGCCAGAAGAGGACGTGAAGACCGCAAAATCTTCAGTATAGCTATACCCTGTTCCGGGGCTGTCCGATACATGGTGCCAGTGTGTACTCTTATCATAAGACAAAGAGAATACTATGCACTTGAGCGCAGTCAAATGCAAATGTGTGAAACAGCCTTAAGTGTAGCACGGAAAACTTAGTGGTACGGCAAAGACAGCATGAGTTTGAAATTGCGAATATTGTGGATGCCGCTTCACTGACTAACAGGACATCTGCTATCCCCTCGCAGTGTCTGCAGACCACCAGATGAATAGACAACAGTCATAAAGAAAATGTGCCGCAAATCGCCCTGCAATTGTGATGCTATAGGAAATGTTCTTGGTTAAAATCTAGTGGTGCTAAACCACTAGCGCTAAGCTAAGTGTTTAGTGTAGTTAGTGGTGAGTTAGTGTTATGATTTAGTTAGAGTTAGAAGTCTCTCAGTGGCACATCTGAGACTTTCTAGAGAAGGGACCCCATGCTTTCTGCTTTTCGCAAACGTGCATCTTCAGCTTTGATTTCCTAATGTGACTACTTTAGGCCCCCCACGGATGTGATGACAAAATGTAATATTACACCACACTTACTTGCACTTGTCAATAGAAAAAAAGAGCAAGCACACTCTTGTTGCCATGTCGCTCAATTTTCTATGAAATTATCAAGAGCAACATTTCTTGAAAAAAAAACAAAAAACTTCATACAATTGTTTATGCTTGTCTGACAATTTCGGTAGCAGCGTTATTAAACAATTCTTTATTTTTCGACTTCAAGAAACCCAAGCTCATAGCTCTATCTTTTGAAGTTGCTCCTCCTGAGCAAGTGTTCATGCAGGCAGGGCAGATTCTAAAGAGTTTGCACGTGTAGTGACGTAGTGAGATTTCCGTACTGGTGATTAACATGAGGAAGAGCTGGAAAGCAAAAATTAAGGCAAAAGAATACTGAGTCCAAAAGAAACAGAACAGAGAAAAATCTGTAAACACGCTACAAGTGCAGAGCTACGTTTTAAGCGCAAATAAACTGGCGGCATGAGACCAGTACTTATGACGCATGTACCGCTTGAGACACGGGAACAAAGGTTCGGAGCCACTTGATACTTGGGGGCCGCGTCCCAGCGAGTCGCAAGAACCCGCTGGCCACGTGTTTGAGACCCCTGGCTTAGATGAACCCGTCCACATAAAAGAACGATAGAAGAATCAAACCTTTTCTACTTAATTTTTTTCTGAAGTTTTTAATGTTCATTATTTCCAAGGCTCGTCCTTCTCCCTCCACTGTCAGAAAGTAAAAAGGTCTCACTATTTCGAAGGAGGAAACAAATGCATCAACAAACAATTGGCGAAAATGAAGTTTCAAGCAAAAGCAAACACCCTCCTCTTGTTCTCTTCCTTTCTCTTTCATAGCTCAGCACCACTGCTGTTAAGTTAGCTCAGTGGTTCATTCGAGTACCAGTGCAAGCACCTCTCTTCCTTCTGTTTCTTTTTCCTTTTTTTTTTTCTTTCAACCTTCCACAGCGACATTAGAAACACCGAACGACAGCACTGCCCCACCACGGTCAAGTTCAATCGCAGCGCCTCCCTGTTTGATACTTGAGGCGAAGTCCCATTTCCCTTTCGTTTTCTGACTCTAGCTTGCAAACCTGGGTCGCCCTTCCCCTGCGTGGGGCAGTGAGTGCGATGCGCTGCTTTTGTTTGTCGCACGTGTGTTCCTGCTGCTGGTCCGGGACAAGGACATTCGTCCATCTTTTGACACTGTGCTCCTCTGCCTTCATTCATGTAATTTTAGACTAGATGGTGGTCTAAATCAATGAAGTGATCACAACGCCAGCCGTCATCGAAACGAGCGAGACAGACATGCGTTGCACTGCTTAAAAGAATAAGTTTTAGTGGTCAACCACGCGTGTGCTCATCTTTTCTTGTCAAGGAGGTTAGGTTCACAGTAGAGGCATAGTCCTGCTTTCTTCATACTGATTGGGCAGGGTTAAGGTGTAAGCTTGCAAGGTTATTGGCACCACTCTAGCCCCTTTCCGAAATCTGCCTCCTACCAAAATATGCCGCCTAAAGCTTCAAGCCTAAAGCTTCAGTTGCAAACCGTCACTGTGAAGCGGCAGACGGCGCAAAACCAGATGACGGCGAGGTACGGTAACTATATTAATTTTACCATCCGTCATGTGTAATAAGGCTGTTCATTAACAGAAGTTCACATTTTAAAGACGCTGGAATGCAACAATTTCGACTCTAAGCTTAGTGGCAGGCCAATCATACGAGTTTCAGGTATAACTCTACACTGCCATGTGTATAAGGATGTTCATTCACAAAAGTTCACATTTTAAAGACGCTGGAACCCGACAATTTCCACTCTAAGCTTAGTGGCAGGCTGATCATACGAGTTTCAGGTATAACTCTACATAAAGTTTTTGCAAAAAAAAAAAGAGAACTTCAATATTACTTTTATTTTTGGGTGGGGGGCAAACTATTTCACTTCAGCCCCCCTCCCTCCCTCCCTTCCCCCCTTGCCCTTGCCCCCCCCCCTTCCCCCCCCCCCCCCCCCCCCAAAAAAAAAGGAAATACTGCGTACACTGCTGGCCGATAGTTCTGGTCATAATGTCACAAATAGGAACTGTAAGAAGGAACCATCAAAACACCTTGTCGCCAACACTCACCGACACGCAACCGAGGCGCGGTAGAAGGCACGGAGTGCACGCTACAGACCGGGTGTTCGAACGGCATGCCCCGTCGTTCTCATTTTTTTTTTTACGACCACAGCAACCGCACTGCCCTCAAGATTACGGCCAAGTCTAAAATCTCTTAATGAAGCAATGGTGAGGGTGCAGGCTAGCTGGTGTAGATTGAGCACAGCTGTAAACCCGAGACCGGGGATACGGACAAGGGTCAAAACACGTGTCGTTCTGTGTTTTGTCCCTTGTCCGTATCCCCAGTCTCGGGTTTACAACTATGCTAAAATCTCTACTTGTCTGCTACCAATTTACACGGGCTCTCCACTTACAAAATACAGAACTGTTTAATAAATTAAAAAATCATCCCACACAGTTTGTGCCTCTTTCCTCGGGAGAGCGCCTCGACAGCACATGACAGGAGAGCGCCGACGGGAGGGCGCACGACACGAGAGCGCTATCAAGGCCAATAAATGGGTAATATATTTTTTTTTTAAATTGGCAACAGCAGATATCTGCAGGACGAAATTGTACAATGCGTTGGAAAGATGGCAGAATAAAACCGTAGCCTCCGAGATTCATCTGGTGTGCAATTCTGTCCGGGACCATTTTGTATGGGACGATGTTGGCCGGTATTTATTTTAATGCGAAATCATTAACTGTCTCATGGAGCGAGCCGACGTCATCAGCTTTGAAACCATGCAAAACGGCACCTTAACGAAACCACACACAAAGCTAGCCAACGGCACCTTTTACACTTCAGTCCCATTGGCGGGCGCACGTCGACGAGGTTCCCAATGGCCGCTACGCGTCAGTTTGCGTAGTGTCATCCCGACTGTGTGCTCACACTGTTGTGTTATCACTGATCATTGCGTTCGCTCGCCTCTTATCGGTTGTACGGCGCGTGGCAATAAATACGGCGCATGGAATAAACCAAGGGGTTTGTTCTGCTGGGAACTACGTTGCTGTCTGTTCCTTCCTTGCGCCGCAAGGCACACGCTCACCCGAAGGCGCTGCGTGTCCGCGAGGTAGCGGCTCCACAGTCCCACGCCCAAGGTCAGCGCATTGTAAGCCGCAGATGAAAGAAAGGAGCAAAGAACGGCATGCGTGCGTTCACATTCACAACTCATAAGAAGTGCTTAGGTGTACCTCGAGCCTTTTGCTTTGCAACCCCTTGCCCGTCTTGTGATGGGGTTAGTGAACAGGTCTATTGACCCCTTCCCAACCATGCACGACCAGGGTTCGTCTACACTGTTTGTGCCGCTCCCCTTGAAGAGGAGCTGGGCTCGTCCATCTTAATTCGGGCTCCAATATGCTACCATGGACAAACTGGGCTAGTCCACGTGTTTCTAGTTAGCTTTGCCGTGGATAGATGGCACTTCACGGAAAATACAAAAGCGGTAAATCTCTGAATTTGGCAGAAAATTGTTTCAACGCAGGCAACAGGGGTTTAAAAATAGCAGCATCAACTCCTGGTCACTGCATTCATAGTGATGATCATGCCTGAAAATTGTGGCAAAAACGAAGATATGGTGACGTCTCTTCTTCAGATTCGGAAGACGAGGAAATGGATCTTGTATCGGACAGCAAGAGCGATGCAACTGAGTTATTAAATTCTAGCTCAGATGACTCCGATTCCGATGAGGAAATCGTGTCGGCGTGTCGGCATTGGACTAGAATCAATGTAAAAAATCCCCCTCCAGCCCCTCCACATTCTGCGTTCACTTTGCGTGCAAGGTGATGTGCACTGTCTGCAGTACTGCTACGCCCGGCCTGAACGTCCATGTGCAAGGTGATGTGAACTGTCCGCGGTAATGCAGTGAAGCCGAAGTTCAGTCTCCTTTTCTTTTTCAGTGTGTTCAAAAATTCCTCATATAATAATTTTTTTTGGCATTGGTTTTTGGCCTTTGTATTGCATATTAAATTCACAGGGCACATAAAATAAAATCATTATTTTCAAATATTTTTTTTTTTTTCAATATTTTTGTGGTAGGCATAGGGCTATTTGTTTGTAATTGGCATCAAAATATGATGATGTCCATGCCTTGGGCTACTTCTTTGGGGGTATTTTCGAGTCGTCGCACGAAGTCAGCAGCAAATACCCTCGAATAAAGTTTGACCACTGAAAACGTAAAGCGAGATTTTATTTGGAATATCCAGGATATCATCACATAACCAATTTCCAAAAGCAGTTTCTAAAAAGAAAAAAAAAAAAATGAGCGCAAAATTGTTTTAACAATTGCACCGAGCCTGCAGAAGACGACCTCTTGTATGTTGCCTTCTTTACTGAATAGGGACCCCTCAGGTAGCTTTATAGTTGCGAAAATCGTCCTCAAAATTTTCCACAGCGTGCACGTGTACTTTCGTGTCGTGCACTGTACCATCGGTGCTTTTGTGTCGTGCGCCGTTGAGCTATACAGTCAACCATATCCATCAGCAACAAACATTAGACAGAAACTTTGAAGAAAAAAAAAAAAAGAAACGAAGTTTACTTCAGGAAAGCTTTTGCAATACTAGAGGTCAATCAAGAAGTGATTTGTGATTTCTGAAATGCTACCTTGCTCGGAATACATGTCTAAAGGGATCCCAGCCAGGAGGCCCCTCACCTGGGTAGGACCGGTATGCGCCAGGCGAGTTGTCCAGGATGAAGATGCTTGACAAGTCTTGCGTGATGGCCGAAAGGTCTTTGGTGTAGCTGCCATAGTCCAGCGTACAGTGCTGCAAAGCAACATAGGCAGATGCAATAGGGCACGCCCACTGCTCAGCAACAATGGGTTGGAGCAGAAAGTATGCTTGAACTTAAGGGAAGCTGAAGCCCTTTTAAAAATAAACCAAGTTGAAATCAGCATTCTACACTAGTGTTCTGTTCCCAGAATACAATTCTTGCCCTCAGAATGGGTACATATGAATGCGAAGCACTTTTATTTCGAAAAAATGCGGATGACGTCATTTTCGCTAGATTTCCGCCCCTACGCCCCTCCCCTCCCACGCTCAACGTGCAGCATCAAACAGTTCTGGCAAAATTTTAGCTGGCAAGTATGTTACTTCTACTAATAAAAACAAAAGAAACTTTAGACACAAGATTTTGAAGATGCCCATATTCAAATCTTTCCCAGCCTTTCTTCAAATTCAATATCCTTCTCAGCTAGTGCAATAGGCAGGGGGGTGATTTGGAGGGGTCAAATCTTACAACCTTAGAAAAAAGACTCTTTGTTATATTAAAAAGAGACATGGCAAGGAGACTGTCTCATTTCATTTTACATCTAAGACTGCACTATGAATTACGGTCACTGGACTTATGCGAGTTTCCATGTTCTCATGAATGGTCCCTTATCTCAGCCACCCCATGGCTCTCCAATTGTCTGCGCCTGATGTTACCAACAAACAAACCTGGCACAACAATGCAAGAGGGAGGGCGAAATTCCTCGTATAATGAAGGCCTCGTTGACGTTTCTGGCTGCCACAGCTTTCGACATATTTTTTTTTAATTGTCACAACAGTTTACATGAGAGAGTCAAAAGTTGGAAGTTCCAAAAATCTGACGTAGTGACTCATTTCTAATAAAAATTGCCCTCACCATCTCCACCTGTAGGCTTATTTTCCGAAAATTGTGCAATAATACGAATGATGTTGTAAAAAAAAAAGAAAGATGTTTACAGCTCCCTGTAATGCTGAATTAGAGCGCAGCTCCTGGAAAAGAAGAGGAGAGTGTATGCCCCTCCTCCCCTCCCCTCCTCTCCTCTTGCTCCCCTACCATTTAGCAGGAAATTATCGCTACATTTCCTGCTGAATTCAGCGGAAAAAATTACGAGCTAAAATAAGAGGGAAAAATTTTCCGGTAAATTTTGCGGGGAATTTTTTTCTGCTAAATTTAGAGGGGAATATTTTTCCGCTAAATTTAGCAGGAAATTTTTCCTCTAAACTTAGCAGATAATTCTTCTCCACTAAATTTAGCGGAAAAATGTTTACACTAAATTCAGCAGGGTCTTTTCGCTAGATTTCTTGCTAAATTCAGCGCAAAAATTTACGTGCTAAATTCAGCGGAAAAACTTTTGTGCTAAATTTAGCCGAGAAATGTTTCCGCTAAATTTAGCAGGGAATTTTTTCTGCTAAAATTAGCGGGGAAATTTTTCTGTTAAATTTAGCGGGGAAAATTTTCCACTAAATTTTGCGGGGAATTTTTTTCGCAAAATATAGCGGGGAAACATTTCCGCTAAATATAGGGAAAAAATTTTCCCGCTAAATTTAGCAGAAAAAATTTTCTGCTAAAGTTAGCGGGGAATTTTTCGCTATAATTAGTGGAGAAATTTTTCCGCTAAATTTAGCGGGGAAAGTTTTCCGCTGAATTAAAAGGGTAATTTTTTTAAGGTAAATTTAGTGGGGAATAATTCAGCTAAATTTAACGGAAATTTTTTTGCTGACAAATTTAGCGTAAAAATTTCCTCCGCCTCATACTTCCTCATGGCCCTCGTGATGTCACACGTGACGTTACGTACGACGTCATTATGGGAAACGTCCCATGATGCAACGGGCAATTAGGCCGACGGCAACACCACTCAAGCCGGAAACAGGCATCTAAGTGCTGCGCTTTAAAAATATTGGGTAGAACAACACCACCATGTAAAAGCGAAATGCAGCTTGGGTGCACAGTATTAATAACTTCGTATTACTAGAAAGAACAGTGTCAGTGAAGCATGTAATGTAAGAGAAAAAATACTAAGACCAGAATGGGCCAAGACAAGATCAGGAAGACGGAGGGATATAAAGAGAAGAGGATACTACAAACAGACGCTTCTATGCCTCAAATTTCACGACGTGTTTTCCAGCTGCACCAGCTGGAGAAAGTGCATATCTGCTGCTCCGCATTATTTCGTTTTCCCGCAATGCACACATAAGGTGGAGGAGTGCACTTCCAGACGCTTTGACACGGGAGCATGCGTCGCCCATCACGACAGACAAAAATGCAGCTTCGTTCTGTGGCTACTTTCTATTGAAAACTCACAAAAATAGGACAGCAGCCATTTTGAAAGTTGATGCTATATGCTGCGTAACTACATAAACTGTCAAGAAATAGCCAGCTGCAGGGACCCTAGTCCTTTTTTGAGCGAAAATTTACCAGGAAAAAAGTAATTAGAATCAAGTAAACTGTAAGATGGCAACACCTTTAACAAAGCAGGAATTCTCAAACTTGTTAATCTCAAGATCCCTTAACTACTTTGAGTATGAGCTTACAAACCACCGTCCTCTCAAGTCTCGCAGTTCGGAAGCTTACAAACTATGTCAACATTATTACACAGCATTCAGAGCAACATGGGAACAATTAGCTCATGGGCATGCATAAACACACGGCACAACTACGCATAAATTAAGCTCAAACTATAAAAACGTTTTACCAGCGTCGAGAAAAGCTGCAGGCCTGAGGAATTCTGGGTCTAGATCAAAGTACCAGTGGACTGCTGGGAACCCTATGCCAGAACTCAGGCCACAAAGCTTCCAGTTGCAGGCCTTCAGTCTATCCACTCATCTTTGCCCCCGTAAAAGTAATTATGATTCTGCCATGCGTTAGTCAGCCCCAGTGGACGTCTGGTATTTCCGCCATAGGTGAAAAATTTAGCTGGTGCAGTACGACCGCTAGCCTGGGGTCTTTAAAATGCACAATGCAGTAGTGATACACGAACGCTTGCCGGTACGATGCTCATCCAGAGTGAAACGGGCGGGGGTGGGGATTGAACCCAGGATCCCCGGGTTCTGCAGCACGAGCGTTCGCTACACTTCCTCAGAGTTGCGGTTGGGACCGGATTAAAGAACTTTGGGGCCCTGGGCTAAGGGTGTTCATGAGGTCCCTAACAATGATGATTAATATTAACTATGATGACGATGATGGTAGTGGTAAGACAATGATGGCAATATCTAAATTTCACACCCTCATGAAACACAGATATTGTTTGTTTTATGGTACGTCTTGGGCGGTTTCTGTGTTGGTAGATTCGATTATAATGAGATTCGAGTTTCACGGGACGGAATTGATGCAGAGGCAACTGTTGACTAGAGCTGCTGCTTCAAGAATAGTTGATCGCTCCAGCACTTCGATAGGGAAATAGGAGATATTTTCAAGCTCTTCTTCAACATGCAGAAGTGGTCTTGTTTCATCTAAATACAGTAACTTTGAACTTCACAGCCATTTGGATATATTACACTAAGCTAAAAATAATAGGTCATACCTAAGAAGTTTGTGAAATTACTGCAGTGCTCATATCACTAGATAGAGGGGAAGGTGGTCCCTCGCACTAGCAAACCACACAGTGACTCCAGAGTAAACGTTGCTTGCAGCCAGTTACGAACGAAAATGCTTGGGGACATCTCAAGAGCCGGCTCTTTGAAACGCCTGTTAGTGGCTAGAAAGGGGGGTTTCGGAAGGATCACCAGTATTTCTTTTTGCTTGTTTTAACAGACAATGTGGGCCCTTAAATTCTTTCTTTTTTTTTTTTTTCTTTTACATCGAAGCAGTCTACGGTGATTGTTCCATGGATTTTTTTTGTGCACCAACAAAACTCAGAGAGGGCTCGCACTGCCCTCTCTTTGTCGTTGTTCCAGGCGCTTGCATGCCTAGCTTTCTTTCTTTCCACCGGGTGGTAGTCCCATAGCGCCTAGTTTCCTCCGGCTCCTTGGGGTGGCGATAGTCCTCGACATGTGTGTGCCTACCTTTCATCACAATGAACACCGATCAAGACAACAAATGTGTTTGTACCTTTCTTCAAAATTCTGTGGCAAGTCTGTGTCGTGTGCTAACACCTTCGTTGGTCATCTACCTCCACAAAATAAAATGGATCATGATTTTTTTTTTTTATCACATTTGAAATTATATTTTACATATCTTCAAGTATCTCCTCTAGAATGAAAGGTATGGCAAAATATCAAATTCTGATTAGGTCATTTCTTACAAGTTGTTATAATTAGGTCATATCTGCACATTTATATAAAATTAAGTGTCAGCCGCCTAAAGATAAGACTGCTTGTGTTTAAAGCTTCAACGAAAGCTGCACTACAGTACGGCATCACACTCTATGGTCGTTGTTCAGAATACAGAACAAAAGCAATAGAGTACTCAAACACATGGTAAACAACACAGCATATGGAACTTCTCACCAAATATTAGAAACTTAGGAAAAAGCTAAAGAGTTGGGCATTTTTTTTTCTAGTTTTTTAGATACGCAGTAATCACGAATGATTATTTCAGTAATTCATACAAAACTGCCGTAATTGAAAGTAGAGATTTGAGACTTACTGAAAAGGTATGTTATTTAGAAAATATACACATTGTATGGTAAGAAATATAAAGATCATTATATTCCTTCCTTATTTAAAGAACTTCCAGAATCCCTTATGAATGTAACATCCCAAACAATATTTAAAAGAAAACTAAAAGGATGGAGTCAAGCATCTTTGTTTGACTATCGTAGCCAGACCGCTGAAAATCTTTTTTTTTATATGTTAATATTTTGAGGTGTTTTTGGTTTACGTGATGGACTGTCTAAACCAGTTTCTTTTATTTCTCTTCGCTCTGGTGATTTGAGAATGTTAGGTAATCGTTGCACAGTGTTACTTCGCTGGTATTGCAAAATTTTTTTTGGTTCATGTACCGTATGATGTTAGCCTTTGTGTAATTCTAACATGTATTTCATTGGTCGCCTAGCCCCACATACAAGCAGAATGCTGCTTTCGTGGGCCAGTCTTTTTATTTTTGTACGACTTGTTTTGAATTAAAGATTATTATTATTATTATTATTAATTTTCATTAAACACATTTTTTTTTTTTCAATGTGCAGCAAGTTGCAAGGGTCTATCATACAGCCTAAAAGTCAGCACTTTGTGTGCGTACACCTTCTCTGACTGCATTGTTTTTCCCACTGCATTTTGCCCTTTCACAATGCTACACCAATTAGCCCAACTTATATTGTACTAATAGAATTTTTAAGGATCAGATTTTACTATGAATAAATCACAAATCTGAAAGCACACAAAATCTGCCCATAATTGGTAAACATTTCAGCGTCTATGACAAAAACAAAAGCTTTAAGATCCAAATCAGTTGTTGCCGAGAAGAATAATACCAACTTCACTGCTATTCACTTATGCAAACATTATCAAAACATCCGTAAGGCAATGGCTGCTTATAAAAAAAAGACAAAGCTGGGGAAATCGCATTTGAAGTTTTTTTTGTTAGAACTTTTACTACTGAGTTCATAAAACAATGGCAACTGGATAAAAGAAAAGTACAGAAAATCACGTCAGAGTTTTTCGGTGGTGAGTGTAGGTCCACATGACTCCTGGGAAGTAGTCTCGAGTCCTGTCGGGCGTGTGCCTCTTGGCCATCTTCTTCTTCACCCCCTCACTCTCCGTGCGAGCTTTGTCGGACTAGCGGAACCTCTGCTTGTCCTTCTCGAGGCTCCAACGTGTCAGACAGCTCCCAGTGCTGTAGCCGATCTGCTCTGCTACTGCCTTGCTGGTCTTTTCCATGCACCAGTTGAAGCGAGGCACTGCCTCAGCGACAGCCCTTTCCACAGCCGGCAGAGTCATGTATGCTCTCGAAGTTTTGGCCCCAGATCACCGAATGTAGGCTCTCAATGGCGTCCTGTGTCATGCCCTCACTGCAGAGCTCCAGGAGGGCCTGATTGCCTCTGAAAGACCGGCTCCAGTGCTGTGTGAATGAAGCCTGGTAGAGGGCCCTTGTGTGCTGGTCGCTCCACGTGGTTGGCCAGTGCACATTTGTAGGAGCATTAGAAATTGTTCTTGTCTGGAGAGTCACTGTGGTCCGGGACTTTGTCTGTCGACATTATGTGCAACAAAGCTGCCTGCACCGCCTTTTCCATCCCTAGGACCTGTGGGTCCTCTATGCGTATCCATAGTAGTTTGAGAATTTTTTAATCCTGTCCTGAGTCAGCTTTCCTTTTCCTCCAAAAGGCTCCCCTTGTGCCTTCTTTTCTACCAAGGTGCACAAAGCTGCCCCTATCCGCTTGTGCACATAGCTCAGGCAGCCCTCCTTCTCGATGTCATGGCAGACATAAATACCCTCTGCGTCAGAGCATGGCAGGTGCGGCTGTCTCCATCAAAAAGAATGCTCATGTACGCAGGCCATTCTTCTCCAGGGACGTCTTGAACAGGATCAGGGCTGCCTCGGCCTACATTTGTTCAGCGTTGTAGTCGATGTTCTTGAGGCACCTGTGGTTCAAAGCCCAGTCGCCATACACGTCGTCATCTGGGTAAAGTGCCCCCTGGCAGCCACAGCAGTACCTGGAGAGGACAACGTGGTCCAGCACCAGGCCAGAGTACAGCTCGAGTGTGCACCTCACTGCAATGTTCGAGTTGTGCCTAGGAATCTTCCTCATCGCATCAAAAATGATATCCACGTTTCCAACGGGATTGAGGAAGTTCTGGTACAGGTCCTTCACCCCCTGCACACTTGCTGCTTCTGTGGCTTTTGCTGCTACCTGGCAAGCTTGCACCATGGTGTCCATGTCTCCCCCGAAGGTCTTGTGGTGAAGCGCCCAGTGGGAGAGGTTCGGAATGGCACAGAAGTCCACGAGGGCAGTTGCTCCCTTTCCTACGCTCTGGATCCCCTTTATTGCTCTCGAGTTGATCTCAAAGGGCATGATCTTGGTTGCTCCAGTGAATTGTGGCGACAAAAAGAGGCGCTCGGTGATATCGCAGCTTGAGTATGTGAGCACTAGCTTCACCGCTAGGCCGAACTACCTCTCGTCACACTTAGAAAGTTCAACAGTGGCCATCCCGCACTTGCTGCACGTTGTGGACGCAAAGAGCTTCTGCAGCACTTTCATGTCCACGACGACATACTCTGCGCCGCGCTTGTTGTCTTCGCTTCCCAAGCTGACGTCGAGGAGCTCTAACTTTCAAGAAGTCGCCAACTTCTCCACCAACAAAGATTTTGTGTCCTCTGCAGATTCTTTGCGTTTACAAATGCGATCGGCACTCGAGCTTGGTCTGGCCCCGTCCACAAGTGGTGAAGTGCCTTGCGGCGTCGATGAAGTGCCTTGCAGCGTTGCTGAAGTTGTTCATGCAGCCATGCTCCCAAGCAGTAAAACGACTTGTGGTGCTACCGAAGTTGACACTGTCGTTTTCAATGACGCGGTTCTCTTCTTATCCAAGCACAGTGCACTATCCACGTGCTCATTTTTAAACGGGTGTCCCCTGCCACCAAAATGAGCAAAACGAAATAGAACAATGACGCAAAGCGGGTAAAAGCACACAAAAATGAAAAGCTAAAAAGAAAAGCGAGTCAGGGACCAAAATATTCACATTTTGATTAGATGAAAACCAGGGGACATGAAAAACACTAAAAAGTAAAAAGCAAATGAAAGCAATATCATTAATGGAACTAAAAAAGAGCAAGGACAGCGTGTGTCTCTCGAATGGTGTAGCGAATGAAAGCAGACGACGTACAGCAGGTGAACGGGCAGGCTGAGGAAGCCAGGAGAGGAGGCACACGCCAAGGCCAACTGGAGAGCGGCTTTTCAGAGGATATATGATATAATATATGATATATTTATTTTAGCTCAGGAGAACCGTGGCACCGCAGAAAGGCGAATCGCCCATACCTTGAAGGCCTGCAGTGCCGCTTCTAATGATGATGAAATGTTATTGTACAAATGGATGACGACGATGACGAGCGTGCGCTTCGAACTATCAGCGTCTCTGGAGCTGGAGAGAAAAGCACACGGTAGACGACGTCGCCGCCCTGATGCGGATGCCAGTTCCAAGCAGGTCGAAACCAAGCACGGGAAACCAGCTTTCAAGCAAGACCAAGATGGCGCCAGTCGGTTCCGTGGTTGGGCTCTTTAATGCTTACCGAATTGCTTTTTTTTTTTTTTTATAATTAGAGACCGAATTCAGTATTTATATTTACTGAATTCTTTGTGGTCCAGTGTATACTCTGGACCACAAAGGCTTCACAATTGTCATTTCAGAAAAATTACATTTTTACGGATTTTTTAATTTATTACATTTTTTTTCTAAGAGGAAACATTCCCCACAAAACCCTTTTAAGAGATAAAACTTTTTTAAAAAAGTGGCATGTACAATGCGTGTTTCTTGTGCAGCTTTTGGCAACACTTGCTGAACTTCTGACCCACCGTTGTTCATGAAATTCGTCGAGGGGGCCCCAGTACAAAAAAGAACTCCGTGGCCATCCTTCCGTACAGTCTCAATTAGAAGCTTCAATGGGAAGCTTCAATGGGACCGCCAACATCGACGACTTTGCTCCTTGCAACGAGGAGGGTGGGAGGCCACGCTTACATTTTGTTGCTCTAGTGCAGGGGTGGCCAAGCTGCAGCTCGCGAGTTGCATGCGGCTCCTCGCGTGTTAAAGTGCGGCTTGCAACTCCCTCTACCCTCCCCCGCCCCCCTCTCGGTCACACGAGCACTTCCCGAAAAGAAAAATGCAATGCATTTCAAATCGAAAGACAGGTAGCGGTTTGGTAGTCATGTGCTACTGCTACCCTATGTACAGTTGGACTGCTTTTGACTTGGATAGATGGAAAGTAGTTGGAGTTTCATTCATTGCTCTGGGCAAAGTTTGTCCCCCCCACCCCCCCTGTGGCTCTTGGCAGTTTCGTGGTTTTGTTTGCGGTTCTTAGGCCGGGTCAGCCTGGCCACCCCAGCTCTAGCGGTTTTCTGCAACGAGTTCACAAACGCAAGCCCATCTAGAGAAGGGAACTTTACGACATTCCCCCTTCCCTGTTGAAACAAAAAAAAATATACGAATGAGAACATAGCTAGGAAATTAAAGGTTCCTCAAAAATTTTTTTTTTCTTCCTCCTTTTAGTTTGAAACAAACAAGCTCTTTTTTTTTTTTCCTTTCTAATTTTTAGGGGCCGGTACGGGGTCCCCCTGACAGCCTCGAGCCTGGGATTGCAGCCCCTTTAGCCCATACCTTAATCCGGCACAGGCTGCGACGCATTACCACGTTCAATCACCAAATCCCCTCCGCCCCCGTGACTTTTCCAGACCCTTTTCAGGCAAGTCGCACGCCGACAGCCGGTCCCGGTGTCCTCACCTGTCGGTAGTAGCGCTTCCTGAGGATGCCCCGGTTATTGTCCAGCTTGTCGGCCACAGCTGCCCCGTAGATTTCCATGCTGGCCGTAAACACCACCAGGTCGTACCACTGGCTCACCTGCGCCACAGAACCGCCGGCCAGAATTACGATGTGTAAACACGAACCAATTGTAGGTTGACCGAGAAAAATTCAGAATACAACGAGGTTCTCGCGCATCGACGCCCCTCGTGTCGCTACTATCAAGGAGGATGTATGGCTGACTATGGTTGCTGACGCGGTAAGTGACCTGGCGCCTTTTTGGAGTGCCCGGCCTCCAGCACGTGCCTGCTGCCTTTCAGAACCTACCTTCATAGGCCTACCTCATTGAAGGCAGACCTAACTTTGATGAGGCCCACCTTCGATAAGGCCAGAACCTTATATAGAAGGTAGGAAGTTTGCGCTGGAGGCAAAAAAAAAAAATAAAGGACGTCCCTATTGTTCTTATCTTGCTGTCAATGGCTTTAGTAAGACAGGTTTTCCTGTCAGTAGTGCAGGTTTTCCCTGTCAGTAGTGCTTCATAAAAGATCATTGCAGAAGCATTTTAGTCTAGGCTCTTATTATCTTTGTCCTAAAATGAAAAGCAAAGCCGACTGCCAATGCGAAACAAGGGTCAAGTTCCCAGTGATGCTTTGAGTGGAATGGCATAAACAGAGTTGACTCACTATATCCAGGAAGTAGTCGACGTGCGGCCTCTTGTGGACAAAGAAGCGGACGGGGTGGCGGTCTATCGTGACCTGAGGAAGAGAGAAAGATAGAAAGCAAGGTTCAGAGCCTATCTATCGCGTTGCCCGTTATGACAAAGCTTCAAGCATTGTAGGTTTTAGACACCTGCCTCAGGTTGTAAAACGACAATAAAAGTGTTGTACAAAACAAAAAGAGAAAAAAAGCAACCTTGGAGGATATTGTGGCACTTAGTTCAAGTCATTTCGCTCACAGCCACAAGAGCCGTTGCAGACACAGCAAACTTGTATGAAACTAGTTCCACCACTTGGCTGCTCAAAGAATGCAGTCGAAATGCATCAGGAAACATTTGATATAATGATCGGAGCTAGCCAAGTTACGAAAACCAGACGAATAAACTATGCTCGCATGGAAGGAAAATCGCTCGTTGCAGTTCTCACAGCATACCATGCAGCCTACGGTGCAGTAAGCCTTTGAGGTTTGGGTTACTGGCCTTTCTGTGGCTATTGTTCTTCTAATTAGCATCATTCAACAGTTTTAATAATTCTCATTTGCAGTATGTGGGGAAGCATTTCGAATGTGAACACTGACTGTTCTGTGTCTGGACTGCACAACTTTGGGAACTTAGGAATTAGAAATTTTTCCATTAAAAAAGAGCTTTGGAATTCTTTTTTTTTGTTTTAGCTACAAGAAACTAAAGAGGCATTTTCGGAACACCCAGGCTTTACTTTTCCCGGTGTGCCATCCATTATCTCTAAATTCGAAATAGCTATCGAGAAAAGAGCAAATGAAAGTTATGCCAAAACGATAACGTTAAAATTTTCTTGAGCTTTCCGGCGGGGCGACGTCACATGCTGTACAACCTGGAAGTTGAGCAGGCAGTCTCAGAAACATGGTATTTTGCACCTTTTTTTGTTTCTCGTTTGCACACCATAAAACTCAGCCGTTAGGATCAAGCTGCACTGCCCCTCTATTATAACATTTGACATCATGTTTTCAGTGTTGTCAGGAGAGTTTCTCGGCTTCTCAGATCAAATTTGAAACTTTAATAACTAACCGAAAAAAATATTATTGTGATTTGTAATTTGGGTTACTTGTTCAGATGTGTACATTGATCTGTTGAACCGATTTTGAGGCAAATCCGTAACTATCACGATTTCGCTGGAGCATAATACTTCAAAAGGCGGGGCACTACCCAGAAGAAAAAAAAGATTGCTGCAAAAAAAGTGGATTTTGAAAAATGCCATATACTTATACACTCGCCGACCGATTTTTTGGACACGTCCGATTATTCGGACGTTTTCACCGAACCGTCACTCACTCCATAGAGTTAATTTATAACATTGACCAAAATTTCAGACGCCATAAAGCTTATTGCTCAATGTTTCGGATATAATTTGTGTGATTTCCTCAGCTTACAGCCACAAAACAGTCACCGCGATAGTGCCGCCAACTTAGTCACTGCCATTTTGCTTGTTTTGATTTTGCCCTGTAGCCTCGATACCACGTCCTACGCAATAATCAACTTGGTTTGAGGCTATAGTCGGGTTTCACGGTTCCTCTATAGCACACATGGCTGCCGTCTACCCATTCTTATGGCTCTTCCAGTGGTTCACATGGTCTGTGTTTTCCAGAGCAACCACGTGAAGAGCGGCCGCCTGCCGTTCTTGTGGTCTTTGAGCGCGAAGATTTTTTGCCAATAGGCTTGGTATTGAAGTGAACTTGGTGGACTACTGCAAACGTTGTCTACAAATAGTGGCAAATGGCGCCAACTTCAACTCAGCTGTTTGTGCAACGAAGGCACCGACAAAGTGCAGCACCACGATCAAACAGATCAACAAACAAGTAAAAATGAACAACATAAAGCGCAAGTTGCATGAGAACTTAAAATTGACATCAAGCAAGTGGAAAGTGGCCAATATGTAGCAAAATATGGTTGGAAATTTAATTTTTTGGCTGAAATCGATTTTTCGGACAGCTTGATTATTCGGACAATTTCGGAGTCCCCCTCCGAGTCCGAAAGATCGGTCGGCGAATGTATCTACCAACATCTAGAATGTGTTCCCAGAAGATTAACTTGTTTACACTGCATAGTTATTTTCTTATCAATTATTTTCGGTCCACCGATGCTAAAGAAAAGGTAGAGGCCCGAGCTCTTTGAATGCACTCCTTTCCGTTCCACTTTTTGACATCATTTTCACTTTAGGAAAACTATTGTTTGGTAGCGAGACAAAAGGAAAGGCTCACTTACGGTTTTTCCTAACTGTGGCAATTCAACTGTGGCATTGTTTTTCTTACTTTGTGGATTTCTTTTACGAATGCTGTTAAAATTTTGTCAACGACATAAAGGCAACATGTTTTTATCGATTTTTCAGCACGATATTGGCATACAATAAATTCCCCTTTGGAAATTTTGTTTTTACAGTCGTACTCTCCAGGCATTCTGCTATTTTTCAGCACGATATTGGCATAAAATAAATTCCTCTTTAGAAATTTTGTTTTTACAGTCCTACTCTCCAGGCATTCTGCTGCGTATCTAGTGAAGAAAAATGTGGGATATTGCATTAGTTTTCCAAAGATAGCTTTCCTAAACAATGTCCATGTGTTCCTGATATAAACGACCATAATCTATTTCACAATTCATGTACACAGATGAAACTTTGTGCACTTCATTCTGCCTCACGACTGCCGGTATATACTGTAAATTTCATTCATAGTAAGCCGAGGGTTCAAAAGTTGACCCTTTTGGGTAGTGTCCTCCCGTATATGCCTCAACAGTGCTGGGCTGGCCCGACTGAAGGAGATGTCTCGATCATGACAGGCTTTGACTGAAAAGTCTTACTGTGTCAATAAAAAGTGGTGCAAACTCGCTTAAGCACTCTCTTGACCACTGACCCCAATCAAATAATTCAGATCTAGCGTCAAGTACGCATTCAGTCTTCCATCCAAACAACCCCGGAGATTAGACGGAGACAAGGTCGCCGCTTGAGATGGGGTGATACGCCAGCCCAATAGGTCACACTCCCCATGATGAGCCCGAGCATCCGCGTCAAACGTACTCGCTGTTCTGAACGAGCGAGGGAGCAAAGGAATAAGAAAATGGGTGAGCTTACGGCGTCGGGCCATTGTGGCAAACCCTGCACACAAAGCAATCAATCGGTCGCAGCTTTAGTAAAAACGTCCTCCCTGATCTGCCGCAAAGTTCGAGCTAGACAAAGGTGTGGGCATTCCAGTTTAACAGATCGGTTAACGCAGCGTTCCTCAAATGGAACCCGTGAGAATAATTTTAGGGTCCCCAAAGCCCTTGCTCATCAGTCAGGCTAAGCAATAGAACTTTCTTTCGTTAAACAGGAAAGGAACAAAATTCGATAAACTTATTCCAAAACTCGAAGCGCCTCATCGAGGCGTAATGCCACGTTATGCATTGTGGGAATCGGTGGGCAGCAAAACCTATATGTGATCTGCTCCTGGCCCGCAGGTTCCCAGAATGCAACGTGTACAGCAACAGATTTCCGAAAGTAGGTTACTCAATGTTTATTTTATGAAATAAAGAACTTGTTCCCATATTCTGGGACAGGCTACTTCAAACTCAAGGAATGAACAGTATGTATGATGTACGAACAACAATTGTTAAATCTGTGCATAATAAATATTGCTTTGAAATGGGCACATAGCATAAAATACCGGGGAAGCACCCACTTTCGGACAAGTGCCCACTATTAACATTTCCAAAACTTCAACATTCTGATCATATGTTAAGCACCCACCACCTCCAAAGCGCCGCAAATATTCACCACACTGTGGCAACTATGAGAACACCAGCGGGGATGACAGGGATATCTGCTTCCTTGCAATGAAAAAGGAAAGACTTCTTGGGCAGGGGAAACAATTAACTGTATTGTCTAGGACACTTGGGTACAGTGAGAGGTCCCTACAATGATGGAGGTCACCAGCCCAGATGTAGCCATGTCAGGACCGATGGGGGTGAAGATAATGCGATGTGACAATGAACAGTTCTTGGAAACCAAACCAGAGGTCCCAGGGCTTTTGTGAGACAGATCTTGATAAAGTGTGCACGCTGCCGCAGTTTCCTCACTCCTCGTGCACGCTGCTGCCATCTTGGTTTTTACTGCTTGAACCAGACAAGCGCACACGTCTAACTAACCAATTTTTCAGTGAAAGTCGGGTGGGCGTTTCCTCGGTATTTTACGGCAAGTATATCCAGCAATAATAAGAACCTATATAATGAGAGACTGCCTGATAAAGACATATGTATGATAAATTACAATAATAATACAACTGGTGATTTACAGGAGAGGAACAACATGCTTTTGTGTAATATTTCTTCTTTATATGAAAAAGACAACAAAATCTATTTCATGTTAGATATATACTACTGTGTTTGTTCCAATAAAAATAAACATTTTTTCAGCAATGTTATTAGAAATAAGGTGCAGATCCATACTGTTAAGTGAAGGTATGATACTCAGGAACATTTCCGACCCCAGTGAGCAAACCCAGATGCTTCTCCAAATCAGCTGCTTTACCCCAGTATGTCACTACAGAGCAGAGAAAGTAGCTTGATGCAAGGCCACTGGTGTAAAGTGGTGAAGTTAATGGGAGAGACAGGTCGTTGACCATTCTGGGAGTTTGGAGGGTGATGTGACAAGTGTGATAGACAACTATGCTGTGAAGTAAACGCTTGCACAAATATCCTTCTTGCCTACTTTTTTTTTTTTCTTGAAATATTTTTTTTATTATTCTTTGCGAGTTGTTTAGCACAACGGTTAAACTACACTCGAGTAAATATGATAGATGCATTTCATTATCCATTCGTCGTCGCAATCACCCAACACTTCCCACAGTGACTGCCGTCACCCACCACTCCTGCCAGTTGAAAAGGGGTGCCGAAACAACAGTGGGTGAGAACCAGAATCAGTTTAATCGGCATCGATATTCGTGTACCAAATTGCATGACACATCTGGGTCTGAACTTTCTTTTTCTCATACTGTGCAATTGCATTTAAGACAGATTGACCAAAACAAAGTGTATGGCACAATATCAAAATTCAAATACCGTACCAAATTTATCTGGTATCTGAATGTAGTAATTTGGAATGAAAAGACCTGTTTTCTTCAAATGACATTATTTCTCATTCACCCTTTAACTGACCCAAAATGGTCTTGTTCCTCAGTGTTCTAGTCAGCATGTCAGAATGAGTTTAATGAGTTTGTGCACAAGCAAGCAGCTTCGAGAGAAGGTTCTGCTTCTGCTAGGTCAAAACTAATGCGGACAGAAAGCCTTACATGCTCAATTCAACTTCCAAAGCATAGTAGCAGAGCCAAGGCCACATGCAACTGCTTTTATTTCTAAGAAAAAATACATAAAACAACTAATTCCATAGGTTATTATAATCAGCAGTAAGAGTTTCAGTAGCTGAATAGTACTTCTCAAGCAACAATAGGGCTCGAGTAACTCCATCTTAGATGCAGTTTTAGAGTAACTTGTCACCTGTTCAATTACAGTAACTTCTAAAACTCTCAGCCTTCCCAAGCACATGCAGCAGCTTGTCCACACAAAATTTTCATTTTGCTTGGCAACAATGTGTACAGCCAAGAGCTCAACAGTCCTCATTATTTGAGTTGATTCGACAAACTGAAAAGACCTGAACTCCTTGATTTGCTTGGAAGGTTGAGCAGATTGGTGAAATGATTGGATACATCTCTCATTCATATAAAACCCTTAGGTTGGCTTGTCCTTCCATAGGATTAGATTTATGTTAGTTGCTTACTTTATTGCTAATGAACTGTAACATTAGCCTGAAGAAGTGCACCATTGTATTTCAATCTATTTTAGTAGAACCGAGTATACCATTATAAAGCATGAAGATCCGATGTGGTGCTTCGCTGCAGAGGTTAACTCTTAAGGCCCATTCACACTCTTGCGGCCTCTTAAAATTCGATAGCTTAAAACCTCTTATAACAAGAGGACACACTGGCGCCATCTATTGGGTAGAAGTGTAAACTTGGCAGTCCGGCATGTTTTCTTTTTTTCTCGCGCATTATCCTCTCTTTCTTGGCTCAAAAAAGTTTCTTCAATGTTATAAACGAGGCTTTCTTATAGGTATTACGCACATTTGACCTCAGAAATCCCGCAAAACCTTCACTCTTGTGAAATGCAGTTCCAAGGTCACCGCTTAGATGGCGCCAGAATGCCAGTCTGTACTCTCGTCCTAAGAAATTTTTAAAAGTTTTAACAGATATCGTCTCTCTCGGTCGTACTCGGTTGCAAGAGTGTGAACGGGCCTTTATAAATTATTTTAGCTCTAGAAAATGATGAATAAAATGCAAATTTTATGCCAACACTTTTTTTTTCTTCCAGATAGTAAGTTGTAACTAAGTTGATGCCACAAGCATGTCTGATCACCAGAGGAGTCTGACAGTGCCATTTTTATGATGCGCTGCACAACACAATTGGAGCAAACACTACACTGGTGCTTTTTTGCATATTTCGCCCATACAGATTCCACTCAACGCTTAATGCTACCAACCACACACGTTGCTGTCCCACATAAACACATTCCGCTGCATGGCAGCATCGGTCACTATTTTTCAGGGGTGGAAACAAAACGCAGAAAACAAGCAATAACTCATTCTTTTTAAGTGTATTGCACTCAATACATATATAAATACACATTCTTGGCATCTGTGCGTGTTGCACCTTGAGCAATGGCCTATACAGCAAAGGAAGTAGGTCTCTGCGGCTGAGACCGGAGGTAGGAATGAGTAAATATCTTTCTATCATCACCCAGGAAGTGTTTTAAAAGGCATGATTCTAGCTTACGGAGGCACTGACTAATTTGCAGGAGGCTCACAAACTGACGGCCCTTAGACCATGTCAACTTCTAATACAACCATCTACAATAGAGTCGGAAGGGCTCTTCCAATGCAAGCCAGGTTGTTCCGAGTGAAGGCTCAGCTCTGTATCAAATGTAAAGGGCACATCCATAATCAAGCTGCGTTGTTAGAGTATTCACTCAACCATGAAGAGATTGCAAACAGGTTGAATGCCAAAGGCTAAGCAGATAGAAGTAATGACATGATGTTTAGCAGCAATGCACCCAGCGGAAAGAAAGCGTTGATCCTGATCAGGTATTTAAGTTACATACCCCACACCCCACTTCACTCCATTTTAGTAAATGAAGCAGTGTTTAGCGATAGCCTGCCAACTATGCTATCGGCATGGTCTGCATACGCTCATATCGCTGCTTGAGACCTCAAAAGGGGCTTGTCTGTGTGTACAAGCAAAACAAAGAGGCACATGCTCCCCACTCATCACACTAACCGTGCAGTACAATGTGTGCAGCTGCAATACACGTATATATACAGGGTATTCTGCGTAACTTGAGCCAAAGTTTAAAAATACTTTGGTGCATTTTAGGAAGACGAAACCAAACAAATAAGATTGTTTAATTTTTTGGAGCAAGTCAGGCTATTTTCTGTATTAAGCCCAATTAACGAATTAAGATTAATTAATTAACCTTTGACATACTCAATTTAGAGGTTGTAGAGCGCCCTCAGAAACATCCAATTCAGTAGTTTTTATCAAGACACCTTAACACTTTTTTTTATGGGCTTCGAACAAAGTTTGCGAATTAGGAAAAACACTTGTGACTTTGTGCATGTGCACTTTATATTGCAGCGCTCTCAGCTGTGGCTTGAATAAACTAGGCCTGCATGCTGAATACAGCACTGCTGACTGGGTGCTGTTGAAAAATTCACTTTTTTTCTCTCCTCATAATTCAAATACTTTTTTTTAAGCCCGGAAAAAAAAAAAAAAAAACTGAATAAGAAATTTCTGAGGACGCTCTAGAACTTTTGTCATGGAACTTTTGCTCTAAATTGAATATTTCAAAAGTTAATTAAGTAATCTTAATTAATTAGATAATTGGGCAAAATACAAAAATAGCCTGACTTGCTCCAAACAATGAACAAACTTATTTGTTTGCTTTCATCTCCCTAAAATGCACCAAGATATTTTTAAACCTTGGCTCAAGTTACGTGGAATACCCTGTATGTCGATCTAGAAGGTTTTGTTCATTTCTTGCTGTGCTAGTAATTTAGTTTACGAGATATTTTACAAGTAACTGGACCTAACTCAGTTATTCATGTGAGCAACCATACCTACAACCAGATATAATTGAAAAAGGCTAACTGTATTTGTAACCTCATTCGTACAGTTACATTAAGTAACTAACTCAATTATGTTTCAGGAGTAATTTTTAACAATCTGATTCTGGGAGGCTCTTTCCTCCACATAGCTATACTTCGTTTCAGCTTCGGTCCAGACGCAGCCAAAGCTGCAAGCGCGAGCTCCGGGCTTTCAGCATCCCTGCCAAGCACGCGCGCTCGTGCAGTGCAAGCACTGTTCTGGGCCACATGCTCGCGCTTGTAGCATCGGCTGCATCTGGACTGAAGCTGAAACGAAGTATAGGACGCATTTCAAAGCAAGGCACTCACACCATGGCCTTGGCTCCACTACTCTTTTAAGGTGATGAGAAGTATGGGCAGCTACAATCCCACTCCCTCTGCTGCCTCAGAATTGACAATGAAAAAGCATACGCTGTTGGATGAGCGTGAAAACAGCACCAACCATTCTGACAATTCCAGTGTCGCACGTGTCAGAAAAACATAATCAAAGGGTTGTGTCATTTTAATTCCATTGGGAGTAAATTCAGTGGCTCCATAGCCCTGATGTTCACCGAATTAGCAGTCGACTGCCGAAGTCTGAGACCCTACAGTAAACTGATAACTGAAGACGTCCAAAGTAATGGAGACTACCTATCAAATACATCTTTCTTAAGTTCCTATGACTGTCTGACAAATAAAGATATTTTCCAGTGCCGCGATAGTAGGGTGATTTCAGATAAGATCGACCAAAGGGTGGCTGGTCGACATTTTTAAATCAACTGATGTTTTTATATGACATTGTCTAGTGTCTGGTATAAACGAATCCACACTTAGTTTTGACCAGAAAAAAAATTTGGAGACAAGAAAAATCGTAAGGCAGGGAGAGGTGGACAGTTGCAATAACGCGCACTGATGGAGGGGGCAAGTTTGAAAGTGAATAATTAAAACAATAAAATTAGGAGAATTTTAAAACTTTTTACAAACAAACTATGGGTACAACTTGCTTGTAATATAAAGTAATAATATTTATTAAAAATTTATTTAGTTTTCTAAAAATTGCCAAACATGCCTGCTCGAACGGCAAATGGCAAACTTTGGAAATCTGTATCTCATGAAATAATTTAATCATTATTACATAGCTTGCAGACATTATTTTACTAATATATGGGTATTATTGAAAAAATAAATAAGGTATCTGAGTGACACAATAGTTACAATATATTTAGGCAAACATGGGAAAAAAATCAAACAAAGAAAAATTCCAATGCAAATAAAAAAAAAACACCACCTTCGATTTTTTTAAAATTTGGGTACCCTGTTATACTCTATTTCGGCATTCATTTCTATTAAAAACATGTTGCATCATTGCACTGTGAAAGAAGAAACAACTCCCCAAAGTAGGGTCCTTTTTCAAAGCCTACACTTAGCAGTGTCCTATACAAGAAGTGACTCTGAGTTCCAGTTTCATGAAACTTGCACAAATCTTTTATATACATTTATTCAGATGAGGTCATTGATAAAAAGAGCGATCGGTCACACAGTAAAAGGGAGGAGAAACTATATACAGCATTTTACATAAGCGTACAAAGTGGTATCATATTAGAGACTAATGATTTGAGAAAAGATGATGCAGTGTGAAGTTGTACCTTCCGGTATATTTTACATCTAGAGTAAAATAAATAACTTTACTTCCACACACAAAAACAAAGATATAATAGTAAGATATTTAGGTTGGCTGTGTATTTACGATTACAAACAATTTCAGGTGACGGATGCCATAGTGCCTAACTGGAGCAGCTTCGATGCTCTCGGTGTATGAATGAATCGTGGCAAGCCGATATATTTTATCCTGCTCGAGGATAAAATTTTGGGATTTTTTTTATAGTGATCAGATAAAAATTATTAGTAACCACCAACAAAAACAGTAGGTTAAATACCCCGTGAAGAAAAATGTGATAAATAAGATGTCCCTGCATTCAAAATGAGCAGTCCTTGGGAAATCAAATTCGGCACTTTACGCTAAGGTTTTCCTCGCTGTACCCATTTAATAAAGTTGCTTCCAAGCAGATCCGACTGTCCGTGCTACATATACGTCACAGGTCCCTTCTGTTGATGACTTGCTGAGCCGCCACGCGTGCCAAGACTGAATGCCAGGGAAGGCGCGCACCGTCAGCCACTCTTCTTTTTTTTGTTCACGATACCGAACAACCTCATTTTCGTCCAGATATACAAGATGCACGCCTTTCAGTTTCTTTGATAGAACGCTCACCATTGTCCTGGCCGTCTGAATTGCGCTTACTGAACATTCTCTCAGGTTGTTCAGCGTGGCCTGGTGCTTCACGAGTCCGCCAACTCCGTCACATGCATTTTTCCCATGTCCAGATGCAGAAAATAACCACTGGGCTTGTGGGCAATCGTCCTTTGCAAATTGGTGAAGCTGGTAGCGATTCTTGAAATGACTGGCGGCGCCGTCACTTACGTACGTCACGTACGAGTATACCGCAACGTTGTCTTCAACCCACTCCTTCACTTTTTCTAGAGCCAAGCAAGCGTGAGCGGCATCGTGACACAGGTCCTCACTGATGATGGTAAAGCTGTTTGTAGATTTTCTTGTCGTCACTACACATGTAAATATCGAAACTTGTTTTTTTTTTCCAGTGATATGCTTGCACTTCGTCAGGAAGCACGATGGTCCAGTTTTCAGCAAAGTCAAAATGAAAGACAATGCTCCCGCGTTGCATGCACTGTTTTTCATCGTAGATCGCTTTACCTTGCGTTTGCCGGATATGGTTGTGAAGTACCCAACTTCCAACCGTCACTTGGATGACTTTTAGGAAAGTCTCAGGTTCCAAAGTTTTTTTTCACAAGGTCGCCGGACTCCCATGTTGCAAGCACAATCTCTTTATCCTCCGGGATATCAAGTTCCTGGAGTGTAAGAAACTGGCCTTTTGGGCAGTGATCACAGTCTCCTTGAAGGCACAGTTCTGTTGCTGGGTCGCACAGACATGCCGAGTTCATTTCACCAGTGTTGAATGTTGAGCCTGTAACGTTCTCTAGAGCGGCAATACAAAGATAATAATTGGCGCAGCGCACACAAACGCACACTTCCTGGTGTGGAATACATTGGACCCATCTAGGGCGCAACGAATAAAATTTCGTTAGCCCAACGCCGGAATCGGGATGCTTGTCTTTGTATATACGGAAGGCCTCTCGTATTGAGCGTGTCATGAAGCGCTTTGGCACGAACGTTTTCTCTCCGTTGAGCATGACAGAGATGACGTCCTTCTGGTTGGGACTTTGGCGCGAACATTGTAGCTCGTCTTTCGTGAAGTACTCTAGGGCAGCAGACAGGTTCTCAGGGCTCACCTTGCACCTCGTGTAAGGATCCGGCTCATACCACACGCCATGCTTTTCCTTGAGTTTTCGGGATTTACTGATGAGGTACATTGAGGCCTGTGGAATCATCTTTTGAACCTCATTCTTCGTCAGTGTTGACGGCAGGAGTGTAAGCAGTTGACAACGTTTCCGGAGAGAGGTGGCGGTTTCAAAGGCCTGCCGAAAGTTGTCCACCCACTCAGTGCATGTGGAGCATGTTGGTTCGGACGACCCCGATGGTGCGTCCCTGTCGTACGCAATACGTAGCCTTGAGCGTATATTCTTGACAGCAACCTGCTCCAGTTCTGTCTGCTTTCTCTTGACATAGGCAGGCCTGTCCCGACTTCTTACGACGCTTGGTTGTCTCAGCGGCGACACATCTGTAGGTAGTATGCTGCGATTTAGATCTTCAATTGCTTCTTCAGCTGGCACAAATATGTCAGGGCACTGCTCTGAGCTTCGCATCGAGATCTCCTTAGTGATGTGCATGAAGCAATGGTAGCACAGGTAGTCCGTCGCACTCACTTTGGTGGAACAGTCAGGCGGAAGAATTTGCTTCAACGAGTTTAGGTCCAACTCGCCAACACTTCGAAAATTCCGCTGCTTTGGTATAGTCTTTTTGTGTTTGCAAAAGTAATCTGCACAAAACACTCGTTCGGAGCTCCAGGACGTCTTCATAATGTATACATAAATAATAGAAATTAAACCCCAACTGATGGCATATAATTGCCAAGTGAAAGAACTACTGGGTGCACAAGTGACAAGTCTGAGGCTGAGGAGCTCACTCACTGCAAACATACATTTGAAAAGAGAGGTCACAACTGAGGCTGTCGGCAAAGCTTGATCCACGTCAAAGGAAGAAAGAGGGAAAGTCTCCAGACAAAAAATTGTGGTCAGCGGCCTTCGAAAAAGACTTTCCGGAATCGCACTGTCGTCCCTCCACGCGCTGATATGAAAGCACCCGAGCTTCTACCACGTGGTTCATGACACAGCCTGAGCCATGTCGGCGACCGGTTCGCGAGGGGTTGGCGGTGGGGTTACGTTGATGGTCACTCGGATTAGCCCTTGCTGTACTGAGCTACCACCTGCAGTGCCTTATCGCCGGCTGGTGTCAACAACGAGAACACACACACCCTGTCTACACCAAAACTACAAGCGTTCACCGCACACGCGTCGCCGCCGCTTTTAAGCTTTTGTGAAATTGCTTTCTTTTGCCGCGGAGAACCGCCTCATCTTAACTACGCGCCTGAAATCCTTCCAGGCGGGCGTACACAATATCAAGCGTTTCGAGAAATGCCCGTGGAGTAGAACTATGGGAAAATTCGGAGCCCGCGATGTCGATATCGTCGCCGTTGTGTTAGTACGCCGTCGCGTACTGCAGTCCCCCGTTGGGGGAGGGGGGGGGGGGGGGGGGGGGGGGGCAGTCTTACTACGATAACATGGCGACAGCGTTTACACTCTATGTATTTACGCGAGGCTCGAGTATTTGGGGATAATGCTGCCGGTTGGTGTGCCCCTTTGTGCCTGATATTATCGCCCGTGACGACAGCGAGTGAGATGGCGACAGGCATGACTGCTCAGTAAACAGGCGTCGGCGGCCATGTTTTGCTGGTTGAAGCGAACCCCCTTGTCCTTGACAGCGAGCGGGGAAATGCAAAAAAAAAGATTGTATCGGCCGTTTTGCCAGAACTAGCGATGAGTGTCGTCTGCGGTTTCCGGCAACTATTTTGCCATAATCGTGAGCTTAGCGAGGAAATGATTTTTGCTAGCCACAGAACACTACCACGCAGAAAGGGAATGCTTGAACATGTTTTTGTTCTGGATATATATCAGGGGTATATATGAGAGAGAGAGAGATGAAGGTAGAGCGGAAGAGGGAATAGCATATAGTGTCGCAGGAGAATAAAGTAAACAAAGTTCCTAGTGGCCGATGGCTGCATGATCTTTTCTCGGATCACTAGTCCGTAATATGATACCTCTTTGTACACAGTAGTTTCTCCTTAATTTAAGTGTGTGAACGATTTCTTTAGTGATCATTGGCCTCATCTGAATAAAAATATATAAAAGATGTGTGTTGGTTTCATGAAACTGGAACTCAGAGTCAGTTCTTGTATAAAACACTGCTAAGTGTAGGCTTTGAAAAAGGACCCTACTTTGGGGAGTTGTATCTTCTTTCTCAATAAAATGATGCAACATGTTTTTAATGGAAATGAATGCCGAAATAGAGTATAACAGGTTACCTAAATTTAAAAAAAATCGAGGGTGGTGTTTTTTTTTTATTTGCATCGGAATTTTTCTTTGTTTGATTTTTTTTCCATGTTTGACTAAATATATCCTAACTATTGTATCACACAGATACCTTAGTTATTTTTTAAATATTAGCTATATATTAGTAGAATAATATCTGCAAATTATATCATAATGATTAAATTATTTCATGAGATACAGACCTCCAAAGTTTGCCATTTGTCGTTCGAGCAGGCATGTTTGTCAATTTTTAGAAAAATAAATAAATTTTAAATAAATATGATTACTTTATATTACAAGCAAGCTATACCCATAGTTTGCGCCTAAAACGTATTAGAGTTCTCCTAATGTTATCGCTTTAGTTATTCACTCTCAAACGGGCCCCCTCCATCAGTGCGCGTTAATGCAACTGTCCACCACCACATGCATTACGATTTTTCCTGTCCCCAAGTATTTTTTCTAGTCAAAACTAAGTTTGGATTCGTTCATACCAGACACTAGACAATAACATATAAAAACATCAGTTGATTTGAAAATGTCGACTAGCCATCCTTTGGCCGATCTTATCTGAAATCACCCAGTACTACCTTACTCGAGGCCATTCTATCATTTGGTAGCGTGCCAAATGACCTTGTACCATTAGCGTGATAAGCACCAATGTTTGTCCCCTTAAGAAACAGATTTAGCTTTGTGGCCGCCCAAGTAATCTTCTGCAGTATTGCTTGTTCACAAGCCCATTTCTCTTGTGAAGCTTAAGCGTAGAAAAAGTTGCTAACGAGGTATCTTCGAAATATATGCAAACAGTGTTTCCAGTTTGCTGCTATAGTATAGTGGAACGAGGCCTCAAGAGGATGCTTGTATCGTTCTCCTAGAGATGTAAGAGAGCAGAGAGGTCTAAACCAAACAAAACCAATATGAAAGTCATCATAATTGTTTACTATACTGCATTGTGGACTGCTAGGCTGCCACAGGCTAACACTACAGCAGGTGAATTTAACTACCAACCCAAGAGTTACTTTCTTTCATGACGGACGATATTATTTCATGCCAACTTTTGCCATCCTTTCAAAGACTGCTTGCCAAAACCAGTACAGAGCCAGTTTTGTGACATCACATGAAGAGGAAATAGTTGAAAGCCATTCTGACATGTTGCAGGTGTGGCACAATCAACAAAGCAGAACACAAAAGCCAGTGATGAGTGAACGAATGTTGCCCCCAACTCGGCATGACAGAGAAGTGGGATGCCAACAAAATATGTCACTGAAGCTGTCATATTGGGGGAGCAGAGAAGCAGTGCATGAAAAGAACATGAAGAAAAGCGAGGGTTGTACTCCAATACTCAAGTGAGAAGCATTCAAGCGGAAGACAGAAGAGGAGCATCATCCACCGTCTTCGCAGCAGCTTTGTCGGGATGTTGCAATGAAAACGAAGCCCAATTTGTCTTAATTATTTTAGCCCTTCTCAAAATCACCAGGCCCTTACGAGGGCACCTTGGGAGCCCCACCGTAAGGTTACAACTCGGAAAGAAACAAAAGTAGTCACAATCTGCCACGGTTTTCCCTTAGAATAAGATCGGAAGAGCGCTTACCTTGAGAACAAAATCGGGCGGCGTCCCAGGCTTGACCATCTGCCTGATGACGCCGTCATGGTGCGAGTGTATCAACGTCTCGTCCAAATCCAGGACTAGAATCTTCCGCCTGACCAAACCTAACCCCGGAGACGAAGACGTGGGGCAGGGAAGACGTTAAGGCGGCCGGCGCAACGCCCTCGGCGACAGGCTGGAGGACCCTCCCGCCGAGCCCCTTCAATACTCACTGAGTCGGTGCTTGGACAGGGGGGACAGCGGAAGGACGTCGTACTTGATTGTCTGGTGCTGTATGACCTGCACAAAAAGGGTGAAACTCTCTTATCTCGCGAGGATCCTTAGTCCACGACTGCTTCTGGCGCCTCCTATGGAACGGCAGGGAGAGCTTCATTTGTCCCTCCCAAGCGCCGAAGCTTACAAGCCTCGTTACCAGTAATGAGGAAAAGGTAGAAGTGTTCGGTTCATGATCGTGCATCAATTCATGAGTTGGCACCGGTTAGACCATGATAGAAATGGTTAAAGCCCTTTCTTTACACTGTAATAAAATCTTAAGGGTTAAAAAAAAAACCTGAGGGGACTAATGAAGCCAAGTTGGAGAGCTCATACTTGGTGAAATCAAAGCAACTGCTTTGGGAAATCTTTTAGTAAATCCTACCTTTACCTGCTCAAACCGTGGAAGCCTATTCCTGCTACGCCTCCCAATGCATGCTTGTCCTCTACCTGTAGATCTAGTGTGCTGTAGGGTGCCTTCATGTACGCTGTGCTTAGGGTGATGACATCTGGCCATTTTGTTCCGAATGCTTATTTTTATTATTTGTTCCGAACAGCATGAAAGAATGTGTCCCTGCATGTGCTCGGGGTGCTAACTGTGCTACAGCAACATTTTGTTTTCTGCCATTGTTTTTTTTTTTTTTTTGTGAGCGCATATTGTCTGCATTGGATACTAGAAAGGATGGCATCACCGTCAACAAGGCATTGAGGCACCTTAGTGTGCTGTGCATTAAAAAGAAGAAAAACTGCGCTTGTGATATTTTTAACGGACATACTGATTAGATCTATTGACATAGGTAAGCACAGTTCGATGGAACTTGTCGGGAGTAGGTCGTAATGTTAGAAGTTCATGAACTTTTATGTTGATTATGAGTAAGAAATGATCTGCCTAAACTAGAGCAACCTCGGCTACTTAATGCTTTTGCACAGGGCTAGAGTGATTTATGGATTCATTATTGAGGTTGACCAAATTGACCAAATTAAGAAGGCACTACCTTTTTGGTCTTTTTAATTAAGGACACCAAGCTATTTCCATGCTTCTGTAGCTGAAACCTAACAAGATGGCAACCATAAGACATTGCCACTGACAACTTTGTAGACATCAAATGCACAACAGTGATTTCGGCAAGGTTTCCTTCCTGCCGAAATCATGGGAACGGCAGGAAAACAAACTTTGGAAGCAAAGCTCTTTTTTTCAGTGGGGTGCGGAGAACTGGCGCATGCCTAACCCAAATAACAAGACAAAGAAAAAATGGCAGTTAGGTTAAACACAAGCCAGAAGTGGACCAAGAAAATCTCTCCTGGAATTGTAACTCCTATCCTCTCACAGGAGTTACATTTAAATATCTTAACACATTTGTTGGAACAGCTCCCTGCAAGCTTTAAGCCCTCAAGTTACCTACGTCACCTAACAAGTCAGCATAATGACTTCAAAATCTGTACGGCAAACAAGTTTGTGTCATAAGATTTGAGGCCCAGGTGAGAAAGGCGACATTTTACAGAGAAAAGTTGCAATGCTTTATGCTGTTGTTTTTTTCTTTCTGACTTTGGTTGTGAAAGAAGCTTGTGTTGTCCAGCTGTTAAAAACTCACATATTCTCTGATACACTTTCTCAACCACAAGCAGACGCAAGTCACCGGCTACGAATCTCACAATACATTAGGCAAGTAAAGGCAAAAAACGGTGAAAGTAGTTCAGGTTATATTTGAGTGCAGAGACTTATAAACAAGCAACATAACTGGCAGAGATATCCACCAGAAACATGTTTCATTCTCCACGATCCGGTAGCTTATTGAACAAGACGTGAGGCGGTCACTTTGTCAGCATGCCACAGACAGCTTGTCTGCTCAGTTCATTTATTACGCAACAGGTGGTCCCTCCCATAACCAAACAGCAATTGGGCTCCAGAGCATAGAGTTATTGTAATGTATGGTAGAGGTTCAAATCGCGCTAGTGGGCTGTGGCAAATTAAAGTAGGCAGCAATCAGTCCAAAATTTACTTCCAGTATTCCATTTTTATGGGAAAAAGTGAGTGCATTTTCTCCTTGAGCTCGATTATAAGTGCAAATATCCCAAATAATTTTTTAAACACTAGGTAGCTTGGAACATTTCAGTCAGGCAGACGAAATAATTGGTCAGTTACAGCGTTTCTCTTTCAAATTTATTGCATTAAAAACTGTGCTAAAACGGTTTTGTACATGTATTTATGAGCACTGTCGAACACTGCTAGCGCGAACACGACATCTGCGCTTTTTAGCATGGGTGATATTCGTACCATACGAAGAACATCTAAAAAACATAAGAGAGATGGCAAGAACCACGTAGTAACACTGGATCAGTAACTCCCTTTGCATGTATGATCAAAATAAATTGAAGGCCAAGTAATATGTTTTGATTTTCAATAAGTAAGCACTGCTTTATTCATTCTGCTCTGGGCAAAGATGCTTGTTCTACGTTCAAAACATCACCGACACACTCAAAATCAGAACAAGTGCCTCATAAAGGCTGCCCGGCATATAAATTAATAAAAAGAGACACCATTCATAGCCCACATACTTTATTTTTAATGTTTTTAGTGCTTTTAACTGCTCATAGAGATGCAAGATGGGGTCATTTTCATATAGTGACAGGACTGGCATATTAGCAATATATAAGCATCACCAGAATGCTGGCAAGCCTTGAACACACTCCATATTCATTTCGATTGTTATTTTGCTTAGAATCATCGCTTTATGTGGAATAGAGGTTTGGGCCTAAAATATAGCGAAGCTAAACATTGTTGCCCGATGAAGAAAAATGTGCTAACTAAAGCAATTACACTTTTACAATGTTAATAAAGGTACATACTATTCGGTACGACTCAAATAACAAGTTATCTATGTAACTTTCCGGCAAAGAGACAATATGCACAGGAGCACCGCAAAAATAGACTGGTTGCTGTCTGCTTCAATTTGCCTTCCGGAAGTCGCATAGACACTAGCACCGGTGGAACCTCTAGCGTACATTTTAATAACTCTATGCTCCAGAGTCAGCTTATCTATCGAGCAACCAATCATCCTTATCCATTGTCACATTGAGTAAACGTACTACACCTACAGTGTTATCGCTCACTTTTTCGCGTCATTTATGTTTTTCTTTTTGCTTCTTTTAAGGTACTAGGCTGTTGCGGTCCTAAACATGAATATGTGTATTAGAAAAGATCGGAGCACACTCTGTTTTTATCCCCTTTCCGGTGCCGGTTTTCGTTTTCTAGGGCTGACAATGAAATTCCGGCAACAAAACTGAACTCCTCTCGAACAACTGCATCGGCACAACTGGGATCGCAAAGCACGAACCGAAAAACAATAAAGTAAAAAAAAAAGGTGTGAACTTGAAAAGCGAGCGGAGAAAGTGGGGCGATCTCTCGCTCGAGTTACTCAAAAAATCAATGCAAACGACGGTGCTCAAGCGAGAAACGAAAAAACAGGATTTTTAATTTGTTTTTTCCCTTTCGGCTTTGCGCGTTGCGATACAGCAGGGCACGCGTAAAAAGAGGCAGCATCGCGAAAGAAAGCGTTGTGTCCAGTGGATGCTAGCTGAAGCGAGTAATCCCTTGAAGGTTCCATGTCCCAAAGCGGTGTAGCTAGTACGGGAAAGGGCATCGCATTTGAAACAAAGACGGCTGGCGAGAGACGAGCTTCGGAAGCTCGACGTGGTGTCGATAGACGACTGCCCGCGGCCCGGCAGCCGATTGCTAAAGCGCTGTCGACAGTTTGAATGACCGATTTTTTTCGAAAAGAGGCATGGACAACACTTACCGCACGGACTTGCTTTCTAATAACATAACATATAAAACTCCATATCTTCGAGGCCACTAAGAGGAAGGCGCGAAGTCCCATCTGCAGCTGTTTCAACATTGGTATTATTTTTGATAAGCACTCGAAGATGCACTAAAATAAAAAAAAAAATGTTACGGTGATGCTAGACTTTGTTTTAATTTTTCACGCGTTAGCGGATCCTCCAGAGCTCACGGTTCGAGGCCGCCATGATACGGACCACGAGACGAGACAGTTCTGCGCAGCATTCTGCGCAGCGGCGCCGCAGCACTGTCTAGCGGTAGAAAACGAAAGCGCGTTTTCTCCTTTCTACCAAGAGCTGCTTGAAAGTGTTCAGCAGCCGGTGGCCCTCGCTACGGTTGCTACGTTTTTCGTTCGTTCTCTTCTAGCTTTCTTTTTTTCTTTTTTTCAACCGCAAGAGCACCCACGTTTTTGTCTTTAAATAACTTTGCGCAACCACGAGTCGCTTCCTGCGCCTTGGGAGACTTATTTGGAACGCTAAAAGGAGCGCTACTACCAATACATGGTTTCGTTTTGGGGTCAGTTTAAACCGTTTAAACAAAAACACGTAAACAACTTTTTTTTTTTTTTTTTTCACATAGAGGTTACATGTAAAAATGACTGTAATTAGCTA